>NC_133329.1:276855861-277155861 GCF_042186555.1 Aquarana catesbeiana | reverse complement strand
TGATGGGGCAATTCTGATGGGGCAGTTTTGATGGTGGCAATATGATGGGGCAGTTTTGATGGTGGCAATTCTGATGGGGCAGTTTTGATGGTGGCAATATGATGGGGCAGTTTTGATGGTGGCAATATGATGGGGCGGTTTTGATGGGGCAATTCTGATGGGGCAGTTTTGATGGGGACAATTTTGATGGGGCAATTCTGATGGGGCAGTTTTGATGGCAATATGATGGTGGCAGTTTTGATGGTGGCAATATGATGGGCAGTTTTGATGGTGGCAATATGATGGGGCAGTTTTGATGGGGCAATTCTGATGGGGCAGTTTTGATGGTGGCAATATGATGGGGCAGTTTTGATGGTGGCAATTCTTATGGGGCAGTTTTGATGGTGGCAATATGATGGGGCAGTTTTGATGGTGGCAATATGATGGGGCAGTTTTGATGGGGCAATTCTGATGGGGCAGTTTTGATGGGGACAATTTTGATGGAGCAATTCTGATGGGGCAGTTTTGATGGCAATATGATGGTGGCAGTTTTGATGGTGGCAATATGATGGGGCAGTTTTGATGGCGGCAATATGATGGGGCAGTTTTGATGGGGCAATTCTGATGGGGCAGTTTTGATGGTGGCAATATGATGGGGCAGTTTTGATGGTGGCAATATGATGGGGCAGTTTTGATGGGGGCCGTTTAAGCAATTCAGCATTCCCACGCATTTTCCCCAGGAAATGCATTTTCTAGTTTCATTTCAAATCCATTGTGGTGGTGTATAGAGCCAAAAAGATTAGAATTGTGTCCATGTCCCAATATTTATGGACCTGACTGTATATGTATATATATATATATATATATATATATATATATATATATATATTGTACAGGACGCCGTGGCTGGGTCCTGGAAGAACACTATGTTTCCCCTCTGTTTGGACTGTGGTCCCTTTAAGGGAACAAAAAAACTCACCTGTCAGAGGAAGTGGGTTTAAAACAAGACAGGAAGTTAGAGAGGGTGTGGAGGAGAGTAGAGGAGAATGTGGATGGTGGATGGTGTTTTGGTGTGCAGCAACAGTGAATAACAGTGTCCTGCCTGGAAGCCTCCTGCTAGGGGAATGTACCTGCAACAGAAACTAAGGACTGTTTAACTGCAATAGCAGTTCTGGACTTTGCAAGTCTGTGAGACTGAAACCTTTTCCTTTTGTTTTTGCTGCTGTAAAGCTATTTAAGTTCAATAAATCTCCTTTTGAGTGAAAAGCCTGTGTCCTGCGATCTAGCTGGTTCCCCAAACGTTACAAGTGGTGCTCGAATGCGGGCAGGACAGAGTAACAGGCATTTTTCTTGCTGTTTTTTTTTTTTTTTTGTGTATTGGACTTAAAACTGACATTTAAAGGGACAGTACAGTGGATTTATGTCCTGGGTTAAAGCTGCACAAACCCTGAAAGCTGAAGCAATGGAGGAGCTAATTAAACAGCTGTCCTTGGCTAATATACAAGCGCAGACTCGCCATGAGGAAGCTAATCAGTGCTTAACAACCCAGCTGGAGGTACAGCAAGAAAACACTCGCCTGTTGGTGGCCCAGTTGGCAGCCCAGCAAGCGACCCAGCAAGAGGTTATGCAGGCTCAGGTGACTGCCTTAAAAGAAGTAGTGCAGCAGCTTTCTCAGGGCCGTGAGCAAGCGGCTGTTGCCCCTGGCAACCAGGTGACCGTGAGGGCAAGCCATTTTTTGCAGAAGTTGTCCCTGAGTGATGATGTAGAGGCATTTCTTGCTACATTTGAGAGGACAGCAGAAAGAGAAGGGTGGCCCCAGGACCAGTGGGTTGGCCTAATTGCTCTCCTTTCCTAACCGGAGATCCTCAAAAAGCCTACTTCGACCTGTCACCAGATCACGCTAAAGACTATCAAAAATTAAAGGCAGAAATATTGGCTCGTTTGGGGGTAACTACAGCTGTTCGGGCTCAACGAGTGCACCAATGGAAGTATCGTCCAGATCGTCCACCACGGTCTCAAATGCATGACCTGGTGCAACTGGTAAAAAAATGGCTGCAGCCCGAAATGTTGTCTGGCCTCCAAATCGTGGAGCGGATCGTGCTGGACCGATACCTAAGGTCACTGCCAGACGACCTTCAACGGTGGGTCAGCCATGGAGACCCCAAAATGGTGAACCTCCTTGTCGAGATGGTAGAACGATACACAGTGGTGGAGGATCTGCTTGGCCCTACCAAGCGCCAAGGACCCAGTCTGCCACGGCCTATTCGTTCGACTGCTGCCCTTCGAAAGGACGTTCCCCGGAGCCCTGGAACCAACACCCCGGAAGGTCAAGAGTCACTCCCGATACCTTCTCAGCGATCTGTTCCTGTTCGGAGAGGAGGGGATGTACAATGTTGGCGATGTCATTCCTGGGGCCATACCCGCGCCCACTGCCCACTGCAAGAGGAGCCCATGGAATGCGGAGTTCTTCGGAGGGGGTCTTTTTATGCCCAGAAAGCATGCACAACACATATTGATCTTGGAGAAGAGAAATTCGAGTGTGAAGTCCAAGTGAACCACCTCCCTGCCCGGGCTTTGCTGGACCTGGAAGCATGGTAACCCTGGTCCATCCTAGAGTAATTGGGAAGATCGGTCCGGTAAGAAAAACTTTACGGGTGGTGTGCATTCACGGGGACACTAGAGAGTACCCTCTCATCTCGGTGTCCATCTCCACAGCATGTGGCACTGGTACTCAAGAGGTGGGGGTGGTAAAGAACTTAGTACATGATGTTATCATAGGACGAGACTGTCCATTATTTGCAAAACTGTGGGGACAAGGAGAACTACCTGGACGGTCCAGAGACTGGGGAGAAACTAGTCCCTCTGTTCCTGCGGTTGAGAGAAAGAACCCTGAAATGCCGAATGTTCTTGAAATGTTAATGATTTGGTTAATGGTGATGAAAGTAGTGCTGATGTTATTAAGGGTGTCAAAATGTGTGGTTCACAGACCTACCTGAACACTGAAGAGGGGTGGGGGAACCTTCCCCACTTCAGGTAATGCTGGGGGAAGAGGATGAAGAAGTGGCCGTTACCCCTGCCCTGCCGGATTTGGGTGTTCCGCAGGGGGCATTTGGTACTGTCCAGATGCAGGACCCCACTTTGGCCCATGCACGGGAACAGGTGGTAGTAATAAATGGGGTTCCCCAAGAGCCAGGTGCGAATGAGCGGTGGCCACACTTTGCAATATGTAATGAATTGCTTTATCGGGTTACCAAAGTGAGAGAAAATGTGGTAGAGCAATTATTGTTACCCCAACAGTATAGACGCAAGGTCCTGGACCTGGCTCATGATGATGTTTTAGGGGGACACCTGGGAGTTGAAAAGAGGGAGGCACGGATCACCGACCGGTTTTACTGGCCAGGTCTGAAAGCAGAGGTAAGGAGATACTGTACCTCTTGTCCCACCTGTCAGTTGACCGCTCCGGTGACCCACTTCCGGAATCCTTTGGTCCCTCTGCCCATAATTGAGGTCCCATTTGAAAGGATAGCCATGGATATAGTGGGTCCCTTGGTGAAGTCAGCTCGAGGTCACTCCTACATACTGGTGATTCTCGACTATGCCACCCGATATCCTGAGGCGCTACCCCTGCGGAATACCTCCTCTAAGGCTATTGCCCGGGAATTATTCCAGTTGTTTACACGGACTGGTTTTCCCAAGGAAATACTAACGGACCAGGGCACCCCGTTTATGTCGAGGGTTATGGCCGATGTGTGCAAGCTCTTCCGGATTAAACAGCTGCGCACATCGGTCTACCATCCCCAAACGGATGGGTTAGTAGAACGCTTTAATAAGACCCTTAAATCTATGCTCAAGAGAGTTGTACAAAGGGATGGGAAAGACAGGGACTGTCTGTTACCAGCTCTCCTGTTTGCTATCGGGGAAGTGCCCCAGGCCTCCACTGGGTTTTCGCCCTTTGAGTTGGTATATGGGCGGAGACCTCGCGGACTACTGGATTTTGTTAAAGAGGAATGGGAAAGTGAACCTAGTCAGCATAAGAGTGTTCTTGAATATGTTTCCCAAATGCAGGAGAGGATCCGAACTGTGTTGCCACTAGTCAAGGAACATTTACAAAAAGCCCAGGAGGCTCAACGACGAGTCTATAATAGGGCTGCTAAAATAAGGAATTTCCAAGTGGGGGATCGAGTAGCGGTGTTGATTCCCACTGTGGAAAGTAAATTCTTAGCCAGGTGGCAAGGCCCCTTTGAAGTTGTAGAAAAAGTGGGAGAGGTGAATTATAGAGTCCACCAACCGGGTAAGAGGAAACCCTATCAAATATATCATGTAAACTTGTTAAAGCCCTGGACAGAGAGGGAACCAGTGACCTCCCTGGCTAGTGCAAGATTGGAGCCTCGGGTTGGAGTGGAGAGTGTCCAAGTAGCAAATACCCCGTCTAAAACACAAAGTCAGCAGGCAAAGGAGTTCTTGCAGAGAAATAAAGAAACATTTTCAGACTTGCCAGGGCTCACGAGTACCATAAAGCATGATATCATCACGGAACCAGGAGTCAAAGTTTTTGTCCGGCCCTACCGCATCCCAGAGGCCCAAAGGAAGGCTGTTTCAGAGGAAGTGAAGAAGATGTTAGACCTGGAGATTATTGAAGAATCGCAGAGTGAGTGGTCGAGCCCGATTGTGTTGGTACCGAAGCCCAATGGGACTCTGCGGTTCTGCAATGATTTCCGGAAACTTAATGAAGTTTCACAGTTTGATGCCTACCCCATGCCCCGGGTAGATGAGCTTATTGAGAGACTAGGTCCAGCCAGGTTTATCACTACGTTAGACCTTACCAAGGGTTATTGGCAAATCCCGTTGACTAAGGCTGCTAGGGAGAAAACTGCTTTTTCTACCCCAGAGGGGAGTTTTCAGTACAAAAGGATGCCTTTTGGATTGCAAACTGCTCCAGCCACATTCCAGCAAGCAATGGATAGGATTTTACGACCTCACCGGACGTATGCCTCAGTGTACTTGGACGACATAGTCATTTTTAGCAGAGACTGGGAATCACACTTGCCCAAAGTCCAGGCAGTGCTGGACTCTCTTTGGAAGGAGGGGTTTACAATAAACCCTGAAAAATGTGCTTTGGGAATGGAGGAGGTGAAATACCTGGGCTATATCGTGGGTAGAGGGGTGGTGAAACCTCAGGTCAGCAAGGTAGAGGCTATACAGAGTTGGCCCCGTCCCCTCACAAAAAAGCAGGTATGTGCATTCTTGGGCATGGTGGGATACTACAGGAGGTTTGTACCCAACTTTGCCACGTTGGCGGCTCCATTGACCAATCTGACTAAGGGTCGGAAATCGGTCATGGTGGAGTGGAATGCAGACGCTGAGAAGGACTTTTTGGAGCTCAAGTCGGCACTGTGCCAACACCCTGTCCTGGTAGCACCCAATTTTTCAAAAGAGTTTGTTGTCCAAACTGATGCTTCCGATGTAGGATTGTCTCAGGTTGTTCATGGAGAGGAGCACCCGGTAGTCTTCCTCAGTAGGAAGTTAACACCAGCGGAGAAAAACTACTCTATAATTGAATGAGAGTGTCTGGCCATTAAGTGGGCTCTGGAGTCCCTCAGATATTACCTTTTGGGGAGGAAGTTTAGGCTGATTTCTGACCATGCCCCTTTAACATGGTTGAGACAGGGTAAAGGGAATAATGCCAGGGTTACTCGGTGGTTCCTGGCACTCCAGGAATTTAAATTTGTAGTGGAGCATAGGCCCGGGAGACTGCATCAAAATGCAGATGCCCTCTCCCGAGTCCATTGTTTGAGCTCCACTGTTGCCTCCACCTCCATGGCGTTGGGGCACAGGGGGGGGATATGTACAGGACGCCGTGGCTGGGTCCTGGAAGGACGCTATGTTTCCCCTCTGTTTGGACTGTGGTCCCTTTAAGGGAACAAAAAAAGGGTTAACTCACCTGTCAGAGGAAGTGGGTTTAAAACAAGACAGGAAGTTAGAGAGGGTGTGGAGGAGTGTAGAGGAGAATGTGGATGGTGGATGGTGTTTTGGTGTGCAGCAACAGTGAATAGCAGTGTCCTGCCTGGAAGCCTCCTGCTAGGGGAATGTACCTGCAACAGAAACTAAGGACTGTTTAACTGCAATAGCAGTTCTGGACTTTGCAAGTCGGTGAGACTGAAACCTTTTCCTTTTGTTTTTGCTGCTGTAAAGCTATTTAAGTTCAATAAATCTCCTTTTGAGTGAAAAGCCTGTGTCCTGCGATCTAGCTGGTTCCCCAAACATTACTATATATATATATATATATATATATATATATATATATATATATAGCATGCTTAAAAAGTGTGAAATTAATTTCCCTTACTTTCTGTGATTGTGGATTGTGACAACAGAAAGTGACTGGAAAAGTAATGCTGGAAACACCATCAGATGTTTATTGCTGTTTCTTTCCCAAAGCAGAAAGGGAGAGGAAATCTCTTAATGATGCCTCCAACAGCATTAAAACCCAGGAAAGGTTCTATCCCTTCCCCATTCTGTCCAAGGCAAAAAAAAAAAAATGTCTGTAGCATCACAGCATATAAAATGGGTAAAGTAAGCACACAAGTGAATTCTGGGTTGCCTATTATTACATAACAGCCTCTTCTATACTTATAGTGTATTGTTTATATTAGTTTTGGTTAGAGTGGGGAAGAATTAAATCCCCAGTCAGGCCTTACTGCAGTCCTGGACTCCATTAGAGAGATTTCCCTGAACTCAGTGTATCAGGCCAACCTTTTTACCAGACAAGAAGTGAAGGAGACTATCAAATAACACAGACAGAAATAAAAATCCTTTTTTTAAGTTAAGTAGGGATTAAAGTAGGACATTGCTAAAAGGGAAAATAGGAGAGTGTTGTATGAATCTCCTATAAAATAAATGGAAAGGCAATATACAAAATTCATCACAGGGCACTTTTTAGTGCCTAGTCACAATCTTCATTAACTAAGCTGGTAACAGATGGATCAAAATTCAACCCCTTCAGCAAGAACTAGATGAATTTTGATCCATCTATGGCCAGTTCAATAGGGCTGTTGGTAAAATTCTGTTCGATTAGCGCTGCAGTCTATTGGCTGCAGCACTGATTAGTGTATTCCAACACCGGATGAGTAACACTGTCAGAA
Source organism: Aquarana catesbeiana (assembly GCF_042186555.1). Classification (NCBI taxonomy): domain Eukaryota; kingdom Metazoa; phylum Chordata; class Amphibia; order Anura; family Ranidae; genus Aquarana; species Aquarana catesbeiana. The sequence continues at coordinate 277,148,740 of NC_133329.1, read as the reverse complement.
TACAATAACACAGAGAGGAGGGTTCCCCCCTCCACTGCACTTGTAGGGATGGGGAAATCCATTCGTTTTTTTTTGATCAGCCTGCTGCCTGGTCATCTATGGTAAGCTTTGATCCCTAAACTATCTTTTTTTCTAGTCTTCCTGCAGTTTGCCTTTCTCTGCTGGTGGTAACTTTCATAGGGAGTAGGGACTGATGCATGGCCAGGAACTAACAAGAACTCTCCCACAACCAAAAGGGAAACTAAGGGAAAGTAAGGCAGGGTGGTGGGAACAAGCTGCATGGGGCTATCTTGAGCTGGGCACTGTTGGAGCTTTCTTCAGAAAGATGGGGCATGTGCAGGAAGATTCCAGGTGCCGACAATGCTAATGCGTTCTGCATTTGAATGGCAAATACATAGCATTGTTGGCCCAACACCAGAAGTCACACAGGGAACAGGGGATTGTCAGAATCACCAGCTACTTACTGTGTAATCGCAAATTACTGTGGAAATGAGAATTATATTAATGCTGTTGGGAGCAATAACAATAATTACAGATGGATTTTCATTTTTGCCCGGAGTTCCACTTTAAAGGCTTGCCCTCATTTCCTACCTGATAGAAGGTTGTCCTGAGAACATAAAGTGAGGGGAAATCTCTCTATCAGAGTCCAAGATAACAGTAAAATCTGACAGGGGTGCACTCCTTACCCACTTTGTCAATGCTAAAAAAGCTATAGTTACATTCAAATACCTCACACGTAAAAATAGCCATTCAGGGTGAATACTATAAAATAAGTCAAAGTTTAATCTTAGGTATGGATAAATGTGGTATTAAACACAAAAGTAAAAAGCTAACATATTACATTTTACAAATCCATAAATGTGATGACTGCATAAGTCTCCCTTTTTTAGTTTTTCTCTCCTTTATTTTCAACTGGCGATTTGTCCAGTAAAACTGTTAACTTACTTTTGCAGTCCAAGCTGTCCAGCAAAAGTGGCAGTTCGGGAGGTTTGGGAGAAACAATTTAAAGTGGAGCTAAAGCCTAATATTTGTGATATGTGAGAAGGCTGGCTCTTTATTGCAGAAAAGACATGTAATGTTTTATCTGCAATTAGATGAATCTACCTGCTTGCTCCAAGTCTTCTGTAGAATGTACATTGAGCTATGTATGTGCAGCTCAGTTTACATTTTAGCACAGTGCCTGTGTGCCTTTACGACTGCTTGTCTGGACATTCACGGGTGTGATGTCATCAGGGCCGTCTTAATGAGCGGGCACACCTGGTCACTGCCCAGGGGCCCCAGATGCATGGGGGGCCCCTGCACTGTACCTGTCCCCTTGCAGTTTAGTTTGTAAACATGTACTGCTTTGTCAAACCGATCGGGTCAGCAGGAACGTCAGCAGTGTGGGGGAGCAGGCAGGGAAGTTAGTGGGCGGGGCCAGGGTTTAGCTGACTCCTCCCAAAGACTCATTCACGCAAGCTGAGGAGAGATCACAACAGCTGAGCACATGTGACTGCATACTGCACTAATCTTCCAATATTTCACCCTATACTATCCAGACTTACCACTATACCTCCTATACTATTCAGACCTACCACTATACCTCCCTATACTATCCCTACCTACCACTATACCTCCCTTTCTATCCAGACCTACCACTATACCTTCCTATACTATCCAGACCTACCACTATACCTCTCTATACTATCCAGACCTACCTCTGTACCACCCTATACTATCCATACCTAACACTATACCTCCCTTTCTATCCAGACCTACCACTATACCTCCCTATACTATCCAGACCTACCACTATACCTCCCTATACTATCCAGTCCTACCACTATACCTCCCTATACTATCCAGACCTACCACTATACCTCTCTATACTATCCAGACCTACCTCTGTACCACCCTATACTATCCAAACTTACCACTGTACCGCCCTATAGTATCCAAACCTACCACTGTACCGCCCTATACTATCCAAACCTACCACTGTACCACCCCATACTATCCAAACCTACCAATGTACTGCCCTATATTATCCAAACCTACCAATGTACCGCCCTATACTATCCAAACCTACTACTGTACTGCCCTATACTATACAAACCTGCCACTGTACTGCCCTATACTATCCAAACCTACCTCTGTACTGCCCTATACTATCCAAACCTACCACTGCACTGCCCTATACTATCCAAACATACCTCTGTACTGCCCTATACTATCCAAACCTACCACTGTACTGTCCTATACTATCCAAACCTACTGTGCCGCCTAAGGGCGGAACAGTGGTGTAGTGGTTAGCACTCCCACCTAGCAGCAAAAAGGGTCGCTGGTTCAAATCCCAACCACGACACTACCTGCCTGGAGTTTGCACGTTCTCCCTGTGGCTGCGTGGGTTTCCTCCGGGTACTCCTGTTTCCTCCCACACTCCAAAGACATGCTGGTAGGTTAATTGGCTTCTGTTCAAAAATTGGCCCTAGTATATGAATGCAAGTTGGGGACTTTGGATTGTGGGCTCCTTGAGGGTAGGGACCAATTTGGGTGTACGATGTATGTGTGGAGTTCTGCATGAATTGGCAGTGCTATATGGGTACCTTAAATAAATAGGGATGATTGTAGATACACACCCACACTCATTTAGGTTGAACTGGATGGACTGGTGTCTTTATTACTAACTATGTAACTATGTACCTCTGTACTGCCCTATAATATCCAAACCTGCCACTATACCGACCTATACTACCCTAGCCTGCCACTATACCACCCTATACTACCCAAACCTGACACTATACATTACTACACCCTATTCTGTACCCTCCTGACAGGGATGGACTGGCCATCGGGACTACCGGGAGATTCCCGGTGGGCCGATGGCTCAGTGGGCCAGTTTCAGAGACAGGGAAGGAGAGATATATAGTGCCAAATGTAGCATTAAAACAACTTTTAATCCACTTAAAAAACGTTACTGACAAAGTAGGGTGAAAGGCATTGAAACACTGGAAAGAATCCAGGCTTGTCAACAATTTGAATTAGGAGCGGCCACCGGCAACCGATCGGGCCAGTACATGCAGAGCGCATCGGTGTGTACTACTACTTCCTGGTGGCGGAGGAATGATGGCCTGAAGGATGCGTCACCTCCCACATCTTGCATCATTTCCGGATGATGACATCACGTCCGCCCCATCATGCGTTCCACCGCTACCAGGAAGTAGTAGTACACACCGATGCATCGATGCATCTGCATCTACTGGCCCGTTCGGTTCCCGGTGGCGGCTCCTAATTCAGATCACATTGTCTCAATGCCTTTCACCCTACTACCTTTGTCAGTAACGTTCTTTAAGTGGAATACAAGTTGTTTTAATGCTACAATTGGCGCTGTGTATCTCTCTCTCCTCCCCTGTCACGTTGTGTGTTGGGGGGTTACAGAGCTGGGTTGGAGGTGCCCATCAAGTCATGTAGTAGCACTGCATTTGCCATCTGGTGACAAGTGACTTGGCAGGATACAGGCGACGGGGCAAGTGATATGCAGCATCTGGTGGCAGGCGACGTGGCAAGTGACAAGCTGCCTCTGCTGACAAATGACGTGGCAAGTGACGTTTTGCATCTGGTGGCAGGTAACGTGGCAAGTGACATGTGGCATCTGGTGGCAGGCGATGTGGCAAGTGACACGCTGCATCTGGTGGCAGGCGATGTGGCAAGTGACACGCTGCATCTGGTGGCAGGCGACGTGGCAAGTGACATGCTGCATCTGGTGGCAGGCGATGGTGGCAAGTGACATGCAGCACCTGGTGGCAGGCAATGTGGCAAGTGACATGCAGCATCTGGTGGCAGGCGACGTGGCAAGTGACAAGCTGCCTCTGCTGACAAGTGACGTGGCAAGTGACGTTTTGCATCTGGTGGCAGGTAACGTGGCAAGTGACATGCGGCACCTGGTGGCAGGCGACGTGGCAAATGACAAGCTGCCTCTGCTGACAAGTGACGTGGCAAGTGACATTCTGCATCTGGTGGCAGGTAACGTGGCAAATGACATGCAGCATCTGGTGGCAGGCGATGTGGCAAGTGACAAGCTGCTTCTGCTGACAAGTGCCGTGGCAAGTGAAACACTGCATCTGGTGGCAGGCAACGTGGCAAATGACAAGCTGCCTCTGCTGACCAGTGACGTGGCAAGTGAAACACTGCATCTGGTGGCAGGCGATGTGGCAAGTGAGGTGGCAGGTGACACACTCAAGGCTCCCACTGATTCTGCATTATGGTGAGTTGAACTATTTCATGTTATATTACAATGTAATAATAGAAATAATGCGCTTCAATCATCCTGACACCATATGAACCATGGTGCCGAGAAGATTGAAGCGCCAACACCAGGTGTTTGGAGTAAAGTGGGCCGGTCTGGATGAAGTCCAGGGCCAAATTTTTGTCCCAGTCCAGCCCTGCCTCCTGATCTCCCCTCTACTGTGTTCTCCAACCCCCCTGTACAGTGCCTTCCTGCCCCCCCCCCCCCCCGTTCTGTGTACATACATAAATACAGGCTGCTAAATGGCTGGGAGAGGCATTTATGGCAGGGGAGCAATGTGTACTGGGAGGGGGATAGTTTCAGAAAGGAGTGGGAGCAGTGTGTACAGGGAAAAAGTCAGTGTATACAAAGGGACAGTGTATATGGGGGGGGGCAGTGTGTAGAGAGGGCAGGACAGTGTGTATAGAGGGGGTGAATTTAATTTGGGATAATTCCCTGGTTTTCTTTATTTGTTGTTTCTAATCAGACTAAAAAGCCACGCCCAAAATGTAGCATTATTTAGCCACACCCACTCCTTGCCATTGCGTGCATAGCGCACCCCAGGTCACCTTCTCCCTGGTAGGGGCCCTAGTGCATTACTTTGCCAAGGGGCCCATGATGTTATTAAGATGGCCATGGACGTCATTCCATGTCAGCCAATCAAGATGGCTGAAGACTGACACCTAGGAGAAGCCAAGGAGAAGATGCCGCTGCCGGTGTGGGACCTTGCGGGTTTCACACTGTTGAACCTAAGGTAAGTATTGCTTATAATGTAATGTAAGGAGGACTCTGATTAGGACACATATTTGTAAAATATACGATGTGGCCCTTGTACTGAAAATTCTGGGGACCCCTGCTTTAGGAAACTAAATGTAATCCAGTTAGGGTTTACATCTACTTTAAAACTTCAAACAACAATAAGGGCAAACTGTATCTGAATGATTAACTAATATAGTCAGTTAGTCATGAATGTTTGCTATCTGAATGACCTGATCAAAGTCAGATCTTATTAATCCACATAGATCACATCACTCATCTCTAACTATGATGTTCTTAATTCTGTCTGTACAAGTCCTCCATTATGTTAAACTCTTTGTATAATAACAGATACATTACTCTCTGGAAATATATTAAGTTCATTTGCAGTTTAGATAATTATGCAATAAGTCTGTGACATGGAACATGTCTTCATATAGTTATACATTTATGTGGAGGCTTATTTTTGTATTACATTCCTAAGCTATAAAGACTGCTAATTAATAGACTACATCTGTCATTGGGTTGTAATTAAAGTTATCACTCCTAATAACCTACAGAGATATAATGGACAATCTTTCATTTTAGAATGACACTACATGGATTCAATTTGGAACATTGATTTTACTAGTTGTGTCTGAAATGCTCTGTACAGAGGAATGATGCAGTGATTTAGGTAAACTGCAAAATAATTTTGAACTGTACATTATGGCTTAAAAATGATAATGCAACAATTAACATTTAATACAATGTTATTCACTGAGTAGTAAATGAAGTTCAGGTACTTTGCACTGCCACCATGGAACTCTAATGTTTATACTGAAAGATCTTTTAGATGGGAAAGCAATGTTTAATGTCAGAGAGGACAATTTACTTGGCACTGTGGGATTTCAGCGCCCAGTTATATTTTAGGTAGCTGATATAAATGTATTATGTAGCCTCATCACTGTACCCTTTTATTATAATCACTGTAAAAGTTATAGCTGAAGTTTAATCTGCTAATATTTTGCCTTTCCTATTACCTCTTTCCCTATCTCATCAGCATTCTACTGAAATAAAAAAAAATAAAATAAAATAAAATAAAAATTTCATTTTTATTAGATCCCTTATATTACATCCAGTAAGGTCATCACTGGGTCTCTGTGCTCCTCTATGTAAGGCCTCATGCACACTGGACATTCTAAAAAAAGCCAGTAATGTTAGCTATAGAAAGCTGTAGAGTGAGTTTTTCAGCGTTTTTTTTATGAGTTTTAGCTGTAGCGTTTTTTTAGCAAAACTATACCTCCATAAAAGCTTACAGCATTTATAAGCTGTTTTCAGCTTTTTTCAGAAATACAGCGTTTTTACAGCTGAAAAACTTCTCTCAAAACCCACTAGTTCTGGGTTTTTTTCCAGCCAGAAAACGTCCCTGCCAAAAACTGCTGATAACAGCCTATGTGTGGTGCATGGACACATAGGATAACACTCTGGGGGGTTTATTGACTGCAGAAAAGAAATGTCTGAAGCCAAAAGCAGCAGCTGTAAAAATGTCCAGTGTGCATGAGTCCTAATGAGAACAAACCATGATTGGTAGTAGGAGCTGACAGGGTGCCTGCTCCTTCACGTAAAGTTCTCAGATAGGTTCTTTTACATTACCTATGCACAAATTAAAGTGGAGGGCCACCCTAAAATAAAAAATAGCATGAAAAATCTTAGAAAATTAAAAAAAAACATTTGAAAAAAAAAAATGTTAAACTTACCTGAAACCTTGTTGCTAGGCAGTCTTCCTAATCTAATTCCTAATCTAATCTTCCTATTCCGCAGCGTGTCCTGCTCCTCAGTGAGCTGCCCCGTTGCCTTCTGGGAACTGTGTGTGTGTTCCCAGAAAACCACAGGGCCATTCACGCATGCACAGTAGGAAACTGGCAGTGAAGCCACAAGGCTCCACTGCCTGTTTCCCTGAGTTAGGATGGCGGTGCCGGGACCCGAGAGCCAAGGGACAGGTTGGCCTCGGGCGGCCGACATCGCGGGCACCCAGGACAGGTAAGCGTACTTATTTAAAGTCAGCAGCTACAGTGTTTGTAGCTGCTGACTTTTAAAAAAAATTTTCGCTGGCCGGAATCCCGCTTTAATGACTTCCTATTTTTTAAAGACCAAGTCCACCAATAATCTAACTGTAACATGTCTATCTGCATTCTTTATTTTCAGTTTTCACTGAATATCATTTGTCCCTTTTTATAGATATTTACTTTGCTGTGTCCTTCTGGTCCCATTACATTTTTTTTTTCTAACAATATGGTCCACACAGCAGCTGAATGAAAAACTGTATTCATTTAATTAATTGAGGCATTTACAATATGCCAGAATAGGATATATGGAAAATATTCTCTTATCTAAAAGATATGTATCAGCACTTAGGACAGATCATTTCTTTTTTTTGAGGTGCAATGGGTTTTTTGAGGGTTATTTTTTATCTTAAATTCACTCTTACCTTGTCCACTGGGTCAGGCTGAAATAACATATTCACCCTCCCAGCAAATCCAGCGCTGTCCTGCTGAGATCTCCCAAATGCTGCTGCAGGCCGGGTCCTATGAAGCCTTATCTTGACCGACATCATCAGGAGGTCAATATACAAGAGAAAAAGTGCAGTGCAAACCGAACAGGATAAAATACATGAATAAAGTGCACACAAAGTCCTTAGAAACATAATGAAGTATCAGTGAGTTCAATAACATGGAGCGTAACAGATTTAACTTCAGTGTGGTAAACGTGCTGGGTCCCACCACCAAAGGACAAATTAGCCACTCATCTCAACTATATGACCCCTGAGTTCCTCCCCCGTACGCGTTACGACCAGGGAGGGACTTTGTCAGCAGGGATGGAACCTGATCGTCACCCCACATACAAGTAATAAATTGGTTGCCATGGGGACCCAGAGCATCACTGTATGAGCACAAGGGCAGGTTGTGTGATCACAAAAGAACGGCCTTCCTGGTAACAGTGACCACACATCATCAGGAAGTCAGCTGTCTCTTCAAGGTCCTGGCAGCCAGCTCCCTGATGACACTCTTCTTTGCATGAGCAGTGTGTGCTACATAGCCCTGAAGCCTGTAGCAAGGCATGACATGGTGGCTTTGGGCAGTAGGGAACACCTAGGTGGGAAAGGTGAAAGCATTGGCTGTGCTTGGGAGAATGAAGTTATCTCCCTTAAAAAAAAAGTTGCAATTTGGTGAAGGGTGAAGGGGCGGGGGGACTAACATGCATGAAAATTAAAAAGACTGAATGAAGATGTGCCTTAACAGCACTCTGGGTAAAGATCAAAATGTGATTCAGGAAGATTGTTCCAAGACGTTTAATGTAACTGTAACTTTAATTTAGCTAAACTTATTTTGCAGTCCCCCTGCCCCCTGCCTTAGATGCTCCTAACCCCAATCCAGTAGGATATCAGTTGTACAACCTTATCAGTGCTGCAGAGTCACTTGTCAAAATATTCCAAGCTTGGTCCACATTGGACTGCATTGTCATTAGGTCTAATGGAGATTTCTAGAGTACCAGTTCATACTCTGAGCTAATGCTCTTTAAGGTTGAATAAAAGTGCAAAACGAATCTGCAAGCCTGGCCAGCAAAATTCTGACATGAGGCATGGATAAGGCCACACCAATTTGTTATTCCATCAGAAGTGCACAATACATATAGTGCAGACACATAGCACACCAACACATGGGACTTGTAGTCCTAAGGTTGCATCATGCATAACCATGCTAATAAGTACACAGAATCATAATAGAAATTACGCTGGCAGGGGAAAAATCAAGCCGCTGGCAAAAAGCAGTCAGATAAACTGTGTAGCAAAAGAAATAAGTAATTTGCCATGCTAACTGTGATATTGTGCAAAGTGAACACTCAATTCAATGTGAAATCCAAAAAAATTATAAAGTCCATTTTATATATGTGCAAAAAATATATAACAGTCCCAATCTAATACCAAAGAACCACCGCTGTTATAAATAACGTGTGGAATCAAATCTTGTGATCACCACGTGGACCATCACCACTATAAGAAATGGACTGTTACCGTAATAGATAGACCCTATTACAGGGTCAAATCAGCCGGTAAATGACAGTCTCATCATGGAGGGGTTCGACCCACACTGCTTAGCTGGTCTCCTACAGTGTCTCCCACTCTCCAGTGTATATTAAAATGAATGGCAAAAATGTATTTCACGAGATCCACCATAAAATCAAAATGGGAGAGCCCTCATGGTGTAAATATGTATAAAACTTTTAAAGTATTGAAAGTACTTGAAAATACTCACATTTTAACCATAAAACAGTGCTTTTGTATATAAAAAAAAACATTCCCAGGCAATATTGCAAATACTACAAACAGTTACTAATCCAGGCAGGTGTGGAGATGTAACGTACGTTAGCTCCGCCCTAAGCGTTTTAGTCATAACTGACTTCATCAGACTTTATAATTTTTTGGGCTTTCACCTTGAATTGTTCATTTTGCAAATTATCACTGTTAGCGTGGCAAATTATATATTTAATAAGTACACAGCTTGCACGCTTAAATCGAAAGTTTAGGGAAGGCATAGCTATGATATGCATAACAATGGAAACTGCAGGAGCAAAAACTAAGGTTACAGTACTTAGTACTTACAGTAAAAATAGTGATGAGGATTAGAGAAATAAGCTTTATTGATAGATGTTTTTAACTGAGGTTTTAATTGTATTTTTTGGATGGTTCTGCATGTGGACCAGCGTTCAAAGCTATCTTAGGTGAGCAAATTAGGGAATGGCATAAAACTCGCCTCTCCTTATTTAGTAAACGTCTCTTAATGTCGCTTTGCTCTATGACTCATTCAGCACAATTACGCTTTCTAAATCCTTATTGTAAACTTGCATGAATTTAAATGTCTAAATAACGTTCCCTCTTTTATATGTAAAGTTGGGCCTAAACAGTATACAAGTGTGGTGCCCTTCGGTGGCCTGTTTGCAGTGTGTGCAGTGTGGCAAGCAATAGGTCGCTTTTGTTTTAGTCAAACATGGTCCATCTGCAGGGTTCAGCTGCTGTGCTGACAAAGCTGTTTCTCAATAGACGGACCATGTGCAACATTACACGGTATAAGCAAAAACGTCTTTTACACGAGTTTAGATGAACTAGGCATAATCCAAACTCTTTCAGATTACTTAGACTACATCTTATGCATTTGAAATAGATGGGCATGTGAACACCTCTCATAAGACTTCACACAAGATAATTCCTTTGCCTCCATATCCCCTGCTTGGCTCTAGCACAAAGCAACTGGCCAATAATTCATAACCACTATAATGCTCCACTGCTTGCCTCAGCTGAACAAAAAGCTGTTTATATTCTTTATGTAATACATTCTATGGTGCTATGTGAGTCCGGTAATGGAAGCAGCCGAAATCCAAAATCCTCATGAATTGAAATGGTAATATTACACTCAGTGCATGCTTTGCGTTTACATAATTTATTCTAAAATAATGTGGTATTGCAGTTCCGCTGGGAGCTGGACCAAAATAATATTATTTAGGAGCGGGTTTATATCCTATAAATCATATAGAATAGCAATAGATAATTACAGTTGTTTTCCTTCTAATACATTTCTAATAAGACACTGTCAGGTCCATAAACTAAGGCAGGGATTGATTTATATAGCGTCGCATTGTGTTTTCTTTGCACCTCTAGAGGCATCGTTTGCAGTTCAATTACATAATATGATAAAAGGCCCCATGATATAGGCAGCCTTGCTACCAAGGAATACATCTAGAGGCGATGTCATCTGTTGGCATTCGGACGAAAACCAGTGCTAAGTGATTAACCAGGGGCAATGGTAATTGGCGAGATGTTGGTATTTTAACACCATGATGAAGATTCATGAAATGCTCATTTTAGCAATTTTTGCAGCGAGTAGCAACTTATTGCTGTGCACTTAATGAAACCCAAAATTCATTACAAATATTTAAAGGCCCTCTGCTACATACACAACCTTCATGGGCAGTAAAAAAGGAGAATAGTTTTTTGAATGTAAATGTCAGTATGCATAATAAATGAGTGCATTTGTAAAGAATGTGAAATGCCATTTACTAGAGCTGGTGGGTGCACTGACAGGAAGCTTTTCTTCGCCATAAGTGTGCTGGGATTATTGCAGTATTGTCTACAAGAAGAAATTGAATGAAAATGCATGCAAGAGGTTATTTTAAAATGTATCATCTTCTTCCATGTACTGATCATATTGACTGATGTGGTCGTAAAACATGAATTGTTAAAACTCCTCTCTTGCTGAAAATACTCAGAAACCAACAATTTAGAATGAGCAAATACTGGAAGTGGACTTCTGAAAGTCATCCACTTTAATTTTAAGGTAAATGTTGAAAAAAAATAAGTATATATACCGGGAGTTGCAGCATCCATAAAATTTGTTTAAATGTCCATCAGAGAAAAAATTACCAGTTACAATTTGGCTACAGTTTCAGGCAACAAGCCCTTTGTCAGGCCAAGAAAGACAGATACACTGCCTTGAAAAAGTATTCATACCCCTTGAAATGTTCCACATTTTGTAAAGTTACAACCAAAATATAATTGTATTTTATTAGGATTTTATGTGATAGATACAAAGTGGTACATAATTGTGAAGTGGAAGGAAAATGATAAATGGTTTTCAAATTTTTTTACAAATAAATATGTGAAAGTATGGCATGCATTTGTATTCAGCCCCTCCGAGTCAATACTTTGTATAACCACCTTTCGCTGCCATTACAACTGCAAATCTTTTTGGGTATGTCTCTACCAGCTTTTCATATCTAGAGAGTGACATTTTTGCCCTTTCTTCTTTGCAAAATAGCTCAAGCTCTGTCATATTGGATGGAGAGCGTTTGTGCAGAGCAATTTTCAAGTCTTGGCACAGATTCTCAAATGCATTTAGGTCTAGACTTTGACTGGACCATTCTGATGCCGCGTACACACGATCGGACTTTACGTCATACTTGATCCGGCGTACTAGGTTTCGTCGGACAGTTGGAACGTGTGTGGGCTCCAGCAAACTTTGTTCTCTCAAAAGTTTGACGGACTTAGATTTGAAACATGTTTCAAATCTTTCCGACGGACTCTGCTTTCTAGCGTACAAACCGGTCGTCTGTGTGCTAGTCCGACGGACCCAAACTGACGCATGCTCTGAAGTAAGTACAAGACGAAAGCGCTCGGTCTGGTAAAACTAGCCTTCGTATTGAAGCTAGCACATTCCTCTTCTGTGATCTTTTAATACAGCGCATTCTTTTTTTCTTTATAATGCGAGAAGAAGGAAGTTGTTTTGCTGCTGATATTCACACAGAGTTCTCCCAAACTACTTTCTTCATGATTTATCCTCATGCCATGACTAATATAATATTTTTTAAAAGCCAGATCTCCAGAACTAAAGTAGCAAATTTTTTATTGACTCATCTTTATTTTTTACAGATTTCAACAATATAGATTTTACCTGTGTGCTAAATTATACAAAATGGTTTATTTTAAATTTTTTTTGTTTTTTGGATTTTGAGTTTCAAGTTACCACAATAACCTTAATAATTTTTATTGTTTTAATGAACCTTAATGAGGTTGGTGTCCCTTGTTAATTAGACATAGGGGGGTTATTTTAAAAAGGCAAAATCATTTTTCACTACAAGTGCAAATTGTACTTGGAATTGCCCTGAAAGAGCATTTGGAAGTGCATTCGCTGTGGCTCCGAGGGGCACATGCAAGGAACCCCAAAAAAAAAAATTTCTCTTGCACATGATTGTATGATAAAATCAGCAGAGCTTCCCCTCATTTCAGATCTTCCCCTCAGATTTACAGCGACTGCATTTCCAACAAGTGCACTTGCAGTGCAATTTATCAAGTGCACTTTGCACTTGAATTGCAAAATGATTTTAGCCTTTTGTAAATAACCCACATATAGTCTTTTTGACCTGTACCTGCCTACTCACAAACCAAATGTCCTTTTTGAATCAAAACACATAGTCAATAATGTAAGGTAAGGAAAATATCCATTTATTTTGGTCAAAACAGAAATGTGGAAGGCAACACTGGAGACACTTTTGGAATGTGTGAAGCCTTTTGTCCCCCAGGACACACATCAAGTTAGAGGACAATAAAATTGGTATCTTGCGACTAGGGAGCACAGGGAGCACAGTCAGAAGTCAGACCAGACAGAAGCCAGACAATCACTTTCGACTCTTCCGTGGAGCCTTCCCTGCACGCTGCCCTGCAGCCTTCCCTCCACGCTTCGCTGCAGCCTTCCTTGGAGGCTGTAACTCTGGTGGTGTACTTGGGGCAGGAGGAGGAGGAGGAGTAGCAGGAGGAGTGGCTTCATCTGCTATATGTTTTTGCAGTAAGCTCCCCTCTCGCCCTTCTGATACGCTTGAAAAATCAGACCCTCACAGAGGAGGAGTTGCCCCTTTTCTAGTTCCAGCAATCTTGTGGCCATATAGGTTCCATACGCCTCTTCCGCATTGGGTGGTGTGCTGAGGATTTGGCTGGCTTCGCGAATGAGGGCAAGTGATTCCTCCTCTGTTCGGGTCATCTTTCTGGGCCTTTTGGTGGTAATGTAGAGGGAGGCACCTGACACTCCGTGAGGCTTCTACTGGGCCCAGCCACGGCCTCCTCCTCTCTCCCACTGGGCAAGCCCTCCTCCTCTATACCAATGGGTATGGACTCCTCCTGGCTGAGCTCATCCCGGGTCAAAAAAAGGGACATACCGGTAGTAATTTTTGCTTACGCAATCACACACAATTTTCAGCTTATGACTTGCAAATATAATTCGAAACAAATCGTAAAGGCTATCTTTTTGACCCCACCATTATTCTAGCTGCTCACCAATATTTGAAGTATATTTTTGGCCACTACTGTCTAGTGATATGTCTACATATTAATAATTGTGATGAAGTCATTTTTGGTGAAGCACTTTGAAGCAATTTTTAGGTTTACATCATTAATATTTGCACAATACCAAATTCACCAAAAAAGTATACCTGGCTGAAGCTGGGTGCATCCACTTCAGGATGAAAGGGCCCAGTTCTTCTTGAGACTCCTCAGCTGGGGTGGAGGGAAGGCTGGAGGGAAGGCTGGAGGGAAGGGTGGAGGGAAGGCTGGAGGGAAGGCTCGAAAGTGATTGCCTTGCTTCTGTCTGGTCATCCAGAAATCGCATTTTTTGGTAGTACCACAGCTTGGGGACATAAACCTGGTCTGCTGCTGCTCCGGATCTGCGCAACTCCTGGATCTTCTTGTGTTCCCGCCTGTACATGTTGCGCAAGATACCAATTTTATTGTCCACAAACTTAAGGTCTGCCTAGGGGACTCGAGTCTTCACAAATTCCAAAAGTGTGCCCAGTGTTGCCTTCCTTACATCTCTATTAAAATACAATGGGTGTTTGACCTCCCACAGGTTTCTGTTTTCTTGATACAAATCAAGAAAACATGTCAAAAATTCTTCCTCCTTAAAAGGATTCATTTTTGCTGAAAGACAAGACACAAGATAAAAACTGTAATGTCAGTCCAAACTCCCGGTATTATATTTGGCTCAATCTAGGGTACACACACACCAAACACATACCCACGTTTAATCTTACCTTCGTTTCTGATGCTCGCTACTTCCGCTCGGACATACGTAGGCCAGCGTAATAGCTTTACATACACTGCGCATGTGTCATGCTACGCCTGCGTCGCCCGCCCCTGACGTTCTTTAGTACGATTTGTCCCCGCCCCTTCACTCTTCGTTGCGCAGTGGCAGGATATAGAGAAAGATGGCGGAGAGATTATCTGCAAGTAGCGCGGAGGAAAGCCCAGAGCCACAACCATCCAGATCCAGGAGGAGATATAAGGCCACCAATATGGCCTTTGAAGAGATGGTGGAGATGGTGTCCATATTGAGAAGGGAGGACTACGATGGCAAAAAAGGAACATGCACAATATGCGAAAGGACAAAATAATGTCCTCAGTTGTCACCGCTCTTGAACAAAAATTTGCCACTAAATGGGCTAAAGAACAATTGAGGAAGCGGTGGTCTGACCTCAAAAGAAGGGAGCCTGAATAATATTGGCGAATAAAAAAGCTGCTTAAAAAAAGTAAGTACTTGTTGTGTGTTCCGAATGAGATACTTAACTTGCATGCTGATCCATATGCTTTTCGTTTATACAGCATCGTTCGTAAAGACCGTTCTTTTTAAAAAACATATGATACTAAGAAAATGAAATGTTTTTTTTCACCAAATACGATGGTACAGGGTTTGGACATACATTTAGGTCTTGATAATTTGTCGTATTCCAAAAATGTGGTGATGTTGTGTAGGCGTGTTTGAAACTATAATGCTTCTTCAAAAATCATTCAGTGTAATGTAAGGACAGGACACAGCAGCTGTTTCCACATCTGGACTCACGAGCACTGGTGTACTATGTGACACCAGAGAAATTTTTGGGGGTAATACACATAGGGGCTCCAGGGGATACTTGAGGTCTCTGCATCTGTGAAACTTGCATGAAAATGTGTATTGTTTGGCATTTTTGGGCAGAGTGAATTTTAATCCTGTCTTCAAAATTTTTGGTGCAAAAAAATGACAGTTGTCCACAACTTCTAACGAACGTTTCATATTCCTTTTTCAAGACTGAAATATCACTGTGTTTTACCTATACCTTTTGTTTAATTATCATAGGGGAGAAAAGACTAAGACAACAGTCCAAGGATCCCAGGACCCCCCAAGTCACCAGCCTGAGGCTGAAATTACCCCAAGCCCCAGCCCAAGACCATGCCCACCCGACGAGCTGGAGGAAGGAGAGGTGGAGGAAGTGTGCGATATTTCCACCCCACCAAGTGAGTGACTGACACCCCAGCTTAAGTTCATCTATTTAGGCGTGCATATTTTACAATAATTTTTTTTACACAAATTTTAGGTGATGTTCTGGTTGTGGAAGGCCAAGCGGCGGAGCCATTTAGCCAGAAAGTGCACAAAGACTCATTGGCCAGATAATGGTGTGGAATGGCCAAATTGATAGAATGCGTGACCAAATTGACAGCATGAGAAATTGGCTGGACAGCATGCAACAGGAAATTAAGAACATGATTGATGTTTTGGGCAGAATCTAATAACTTTTTGCCTAAAAACATCAATCATGTTCTTCATTTCATTGTCAAGTTTTATTTTTCTCAAATGTTTTAACTTGCTAAATACTAATGTAAAAATTTTGCAGATGCACACGGTGTGTCATCATGTGCTATCTTCCATCAGGGGATATCAATGTACTTGTTTTGTGTTTGCAACCCCTTCATCAGAATAATGTTAGTTTGTGAGAGGAACAAAGGGATTGCACGCACAAAACATGTCCATTGCTCCCCCGTGATGGGAGATAGCACATGTTGACTTGAACCTTTTTTCACCAGAAATTGTGAGCATCTGCAATTTTTTTATTTTACATGGGTGACATCACCAGCACCGTTATTAACATGTTGAACTTTGTAAGTTCCTGTTATTTTTTGTTCTTATGGTTTTTAAAACCCTGTTTTGAAGCCAAATTTTGAAAACAATGTATATTTTCTACATATATGCCTAAACTAAAAAAATACAAAAAAATATTGTTAACAAAAAAAACACGTTCAAACAAAATGCACCTTTCAGTGTGCACACAGTAAAATGTTTTTACTACTACAATGTGTATGGCTTATTTATCAATAACAGTTTGTTATTTTTTTGGGTGGTTACAGTGACAAAGGGCCTTATTAACTAATGGGAAATGCACTTGCCACTACAAGTGCACTAGGAGACAGACAAAACTAAATGCAAACAAGAATCAAAACAAGAGATTGTTGCCAAATTTTTTTTTTTTTTTCAAAAAATCTTAAAGATCTTGTTGCATTGCAATGGCCCCCCGACCATTAAAATAATTGACATATCTGTCATGCACCTCACGGGCGGTTTGGGGGGCCAAGCCAATACGGCCACTTTCCAGGCCTGTGAGTGGTTCATCAACACCAAGTCCAGCCTCAGGCCCAACAGAAGATAGATATGTCAAAGAATGACGTCTCAAGAAATTATGCAGAATGCAGCAAGCAAAGATCACATAATTGATTTTGTATTCTGCTAGATTTATTGCAGAGAGGGACAAACGAAACCGGCTAGCCAGAATCCCAAAGGCATTCTCCACAACTCTTCTTGCTCTGGCCAGCCGGTAATTAAATACCCTCCTCTCAGGGGTGAGTGTCCTTTGGGGGAACGGCCTCATCAAGTGCTCGCCGAGAGCAAACGCTTCATCAGCGATGAAAACTGAGGGGAGTCCATCCACATCCTGGTCATTAGGTGGCAATCCCAGGCCACCAGTCTGGAGATGCTGGCACAGCTCGGTCTGTGCAAAGACTCCTCCGTCAGACATCCGGCCATTCTTCCCCACACGAATATAAATTCCAATTGTGCCGAGACCACCGCCATCAAAACTACACTATGGAACCCCTTATAGTTGTAAAAATAAGACCCCGAATGGGGTGGTGGCACAATGCGGACATGCTTCCCATCGATCGCCCCGACACAGTTGGGAAAGTCCTAACGGTCAGCGAACTGGGAGGCCACAGTCTGCCATTCCTGTGTGTTCGAAGGAAACTGTGGAGTCAAACAAGGAAAAAAAACTATAAGTACTTTTAAACATAACTTGGATATCAGATTACACAAAAACATTCTTGAACAACAGCAGTTGAACATTATTAATATGTTTTATTTAAAAAAAAATAAGGCCCACTTATAAGATTACTTACCCCCTCTGATGGACCATTGATCAATTTGTATGTGGGGGGAGGGGTACTAATTGGGGCTAAGAACACACCTGACAGATGCAAACATTTGAGGGGGTGGGGGAGGGGTACTAATTGGGGCCAAGAACACACCTGACAGATGAAAACATTTGAGGGGGTGGGGGGGTACTAATTGGGGCCAAGAACACACCTGACAGATGCAAACATTTGAGGGGGTGGGGGAGGGGTACTAATTGGGGCCAAGAACACACCTGACAGATGCAAACATTTGAGGGGGTGGGGGAGGGGTACTAATTGGGGCCCAGAACACACCTGACAGATGCAAACATTTGAGGGGGTGGGGGAGGGTAAAACAGTACAATGGAGCTGACAATATACATTGTTCAAACGACTATAGGCTAGAGGTATAAATGGACCCAGGATTCCATGGTGGGGAGGTTATTGAAGGGAAATATGCATGTAGGCCAAAAAATGATAAAGGTAAAAAAATAGGCACGCATGAAGATAAAGGGGACATTCCCAGCATATTCAAAGCATGGTAATTAGGTAACGAGGACATTTAGACAATACATTAGCAAACATTAAATACATATCATGTAATGTTAAAGGAAAAAACTTACCTTCATATAGTCCTTCTGCAGGACCTGAATAATAGCAGAACAGGTCTCCGGGATTATGATCCCCAGAGCCTGGGGGGAGATGCCTGTCAAGAACTTCAAGTCCTGAAGACTTCTTCCAGTCGCCAAGTAACATGAAGTGGCAACTAGCCTCTGCTCCGCAGTGATGGCTTGCCTCATGCAGGTATCCTGCCTGCTGATATAGGGGGTCAGCATAGCCAGCAGACATTCAAAAACGGGGTCCGTCATCCTGAGAAAATTCCTGAAATCCTCAGGATTATTCTCACGGATCTCACGGAGCAAAGGCATGTGCGAGAATTGGTCATGCTGGCGCAACTGATTCTTCATCCATGAACTCCTCCTCGCCCTGTTCATGGACTGGACTCAGGTCAAAGTATTAACCCCAACACCAAGTTCCCATGCAGCACAAACTCGAGAACGAGTACGTCCACGCAACATGGCTTCAAAACGGTCGGCTGGTCAAACAAACAAACTTAGAACAAACGCACTGAAGAACAGCAAAGCCTATGAAGAGCGACCTGAAAATCAGGAATGAGCGGACCAGAACGGCCTGCTAGGCAGGTTACGAACTGACCAACACGCACTGAAAAGCAGATACAAACCTCACAAGCACAAACTGAACCACAGAAAATGATCGAAATAAGCTGAAGTGTGAAAAACGCGAATCGTCTCTAACCAAACTTCTACTAACACGAGATAAACACGAGATTAGCAGAAGGAACCCAAAGGGTGGCGTAGTGGGGCTTGAACTTCCTTTTTCTAGTCCCGTCGTACGTGCTGTACGTCGCCGCGTTCAAAACCATCGGACTTTTGGAGTGATCGTGTGTGTCCAGGTCCGTCCGTTTTTAAGTCCGGCGCACCTAGCGTACAAAGTCCATCGAAAAGATCACCGGACCAAGTATGCCATAAAGTCCGATCGCGTGTACTCGGCATAACACATGAATATGCTTTGATCTAAACCATTCCATTGTAGCTCTGGCTGTATGTTTAGGGTCATTGTCCAGCTGGAAGGTGAATCTCCACCCCAGTCTCAAGTCTTTCGCAGACTCTAACAGGTTTTCTTCTAAAGTTGGCCTGTATTTGGCTCCATCCATCTTCCCATCAACTCTGACCAACTTCCCTGTCCCAGTCCCTGCTGAAGAAAAGCATCCCCACAACATGATGCTTCCACCACCATGTTTCATGTGGGGAGGGTGTGTTCAGGGCAGGGGCGGATCGGGGGGGCAACAGGGCAATTGCCCCTGAGAAATTAGTTGCGAGTGGGTGGCTGGACGGGTGAGAGAATGGGCGGGCGGGCTGCCTGGTGGCTTGGTGTCTGAGCGGGCGGGCTGGGCTGCCGGGTGGCTCAGTGTGTGAGCGGGCAAGTGGGTGAGAGAGTGGGTGGGCTGGGCTGCCGGCTTGGTGTGTGATTGGGCAGGTGGCTGAGAGAGCGGGCAGTCAGCTGAGTGGCTCGATGTGTGAGCGGGTGACTGGCCAATCAGTGAGCCGGCGGGCGGGGGAGCAGACATCATCTCTCAGCGCCCCATGCCCGCCCTGCTTCCCTGCAGTAACTTCCACCCTCACTGTGCAGGCAGCATGGGCAACAGAGAGATTAAATCATCTCTCTGCTGCCTGACTCTGGGTGGGCAAAGCAAGAGACAAGCAAAACACCACCTTAGCAGTCAAGTGACAATCTGCAAGGTGTGGCAGATGACGTGGCAAGTGACAATCCACAAGATGTGACAGGTGACGTGGCAAGTGACAATCCACAACATGTGGCAAGTGACAATCCACAACATGTGGCAGGTGACGTGGCAAGTGACAATCCGCAAGGTGTGGCAGGTGACATGGCAAGTGAAAATCTGCAAGGTGTGGCAGGCGACATGGCAAGTGACAATCCACAACATGTGGCAGGTGACGTGGCAAGTGACAATCTGCATCTGGTGGCAGGCAAGTGACAATCCGCAATGTGTAGCAGGTGACATGGTAAGTGACAATCCGCAAAGTGTGGCAGGTGATATGGCAAGTGACAATCCGCAGCTTGTGGCAGGTGATGTGGCAAGTGACAATCCGAAACGTGGCAGGTGATGTGGCAAGTGACAATCCCCAAGGTGTGGCAGGTGACGTGGCAAGTGAAAATCTGCAAGGCGTGGCAGGCAATGTGACAATCCACAACATGTGGCAAGTGACGTGGCAAGTGACAATCTGCATCTGGTGGCAGGCAAGTGACAATCCGCAACTTGTGGCAGGTGACGTGGCAAGTGAAAATCCACAACATGTGGCAGGTGACATGGCAAGTGACAGTCCGCAATGTGTGGCAGGTGACATGGCAAGTGACAATCTGCAACATGTGGCAGGTGACGTGGCAAGTGAAAATCTGCATCTGGTCGTAGGCAAGTGACAATCCTCAACATGTGGCAGGTGAGGTGGCAAGTGACAATCCACATCTGGTGGCAGGCGACGGTGGCAAGTGACACATTCAGGCTCCCACTGATTCTGCATTATGGTGAGTTGAACCATTTCAATTTTTTATTACAATGTATAATAATAATATAAATAATGCGCTTCAATCATCCTGACACCATAACAACCATGGTGCCAGGTTAAAACTTATTTTCTGGCAGTGCCCCTCCCGAGACTAGACTCTGGATCCGCCCCTGGTTCAGGGTGATGTGCAATGTTAGTTTTCTGCCACACACAACATTTTGCTTTTAGGCCAAAGAGTTCAATTTTGGTCTCATTTGACCAGAGCACCTTTTTCCACATGTTTGCCGTGTCCCCCACATAAGTTCCCACAAACTGAAAACGGTATTTCTTATGGTTTTCTTTCAGCAATGGCTTTCTTCTTGTCACTCTTCCATAAAGGCCAGATTTGTGGAGTGCACAACTAATAGTTGTCCTGTGGACAGATTCAGCTCCCTGAGCTGTGGATCTCTACAGCTCCTCAAGAGTTATCTTGGGCCTCTTGGCTGCTTCTCTGATTAATACTCTCCTTGCCCGGCCTGTCAGTTTAGGTGGGCGGCCATGTCTTGGTAAGTTTGCAGTTGTGCCATACTCTTTCCATTTTCAGATGATGGATTGAACAGTGTTCCGTGAGATGTTCAAAGCTTGGAATTTTTTCTTAAAACCTAAACCTGCTTTAAACTTCTCCACAACTTTATTCTTGACCTGTCTGGTGTGTTCCTTGGCCTTCATGATGCTGTCTATTCTCTAAGGTTCTCTAACAAACCTCTGAGGGCTTCACAGAATAGCTGTATTTATACTGAGATTAAATTACACACAGGTGGACTCTATTTACTAATTAGGTGATTTCTGAAGGTAATTGGTTCCATTAGATTTTAGTTAGGTGTATCAGAGTAAAGGGGGCTGAATGCAAATGCACGCCACACTTTTCAGATATGTATTTGTAAAAAATGTTGAAAACAATTTATAATTTTCCTTCCACTTCACAATTTTGTGCCACTTATAATTCCAATAAAATACATATAAGTTTTTGGTTGTAACATGACAAAATATGGAAAGTTTCAAGGGGTACGAATACTCAATACTTTCAATCCACTGTACATACTAATACATTAATCCTTACGTATTTACTAGTAATGCCTAGTACACACGATCAGAAAATCTTACGAAAAATACCATTTTACAAATCTGATCGATAGTACACAGCTTTCATCCGAAATTATCTAAAGGGACAAACACCAAAATTTTTCTTGTACGATACCAAATCTAATCAGCACAATTTTCGTTAGAAAATATAATACAATACATTACATCACTTCAAAATTTTTATTCTGCCGTACGAGAATTTTTGTCACTTTAGTAACCTCTTCATTTTGGATATGCAGAGACTAGCATGGAAAAAAAAAACAGATGATCATTTATTCAATAATCTTATCATGTGTACCAGGCTTTAAACCAGCAATAATCAGCTTCAATCAATTTATTATTTTGTCAGTTCAGAGCAACTCTATGTTACCATAGACTATACAATTACAATTTTTCAAAAGAGAGCGGTGTATCACTACACTGGTGATCTCTCCTCTCAGGAGTATAAGCATCCAAAACAAACAAAAACACAAAACAACATATATACGTACACAGAGGCATAACTAGAACCTTCATGGCCCCAATGCAAGAAGCCCTTAGAGCCCAGGGCTCTTTACTCCCATCGCAGGACCCTTTATTACAGTACCACAGTCGATCCCTTTCACATATTCTGCAGTTCAGATAATTTTGTAGATTTTAGCCTTAGGGGGTTGAATTTAAGTAAAAAAGAGAAGAGGACAGTGTCCACGGTGGGCTGGTATTTCCTTAATGCTATTTACACCGAATCACAGAGAAGGGAGAAGGCAGAGGCAGAAGTTAAGGTATTAAAAGACCAGCTAGCAGTTGCTTCAGAGTGTGTACGTTCAACTGCTAGTCGGGCTGATGATTTACAAGAGCGGTGTGCAGCCCTCATGACCAAATTAATTAATGCCTTAAGGAAAAGGAAGGGCCGTAAACCTGTTAGTAAAGCCAGGGTAGGTGCCATTGTCACATCCCAAAATTGGGATTGTGAGGATGTGCTCTCCTCAAATGATAGTGAGGATGAGGAGATAGAGTTTGATATTTCGCATTATGATCTGCTAGTGCGAAAGAGAAAGTATGCCAGACCTCTCATTACTAAGCATAGGAAACAGCAACATGATAGAGAGGATATGGCAGATGGGGAGGTGCATTATCGCAACCCCAGATATGTTGAATTTGAAGAAGTACACAAGAGTTCGTGGAGTTTACACAAACTGGACTCCATGAGCTGGCAAAACAATACAAACAAAGGTCTGGGGAGCCCCTATTGACCTGGCTCCTACGCTTATGGGATGAAAGGGCGGACAGTGTTGTTTTGTCAGATAAGGAAGCAGTGACTGGGGAGTGTTAACCCATGATCCACAATTGCGTCAGGCAATGCGAAAAGCCCAAGAGTTTAGCGTGAATTTTTCACTGTTAGACCTCATGAGAGATGGAATAGTCAGAGTATACGCTAGTCCTACTGACCTGGAAAATACCTACCCCTGGAGGTCAATAGGAGAGGGTATTTCCAGGTTACGTGAGATGGGCTGTATATCCGGATTAAAAACTTTTCCAGAATGGATGGGTCCAGATATGGAACCCTTTACGTCTGCTCTGCGCGCTCTAAGCTGATGAAGTCTGCGCCATTTAATCTCAGGGCTCCATTATTGTCCTTGTTGGGAGGCCTGGGATTAAACAGCAAGATTCATGAAGCCACAACACTTTTAAGCCAGTTGGGGGAGCCAGAGGAGACTAAAACAAAACCTGTCAGGGCAGTAGATAAGGTCAAGGCCAGACAGGAAGAATACAAGCAGAAAAGAACAGAGAAGAAAGGGAATGGGGTAGAGAAGACAGGAGGTGAAGAGAAAACCAGGCTAGTTATTTCTAGAAAACAAATGTGGGTGGACCTATTAAAGGCAGGAGGACCTAAAGATGAGATAGATGGCATTTCTACTGCAGAGGTGGAAACATTTAGTGGGCAAAACTGTCAGGGTTAGAAACACTACTCCTAGTGAAGATAACATCAGCCTGGACTTAGAGAAAACAGAACAGACCCCTCCTGTTAGCCCCAAATCAAGTCACAAAACTGAACATGAACCCAAACCCAAATCCCTTTATCATGGGGAGGAGTTAGAGAGAATCAGAAAAGGGGATTGGAAGGTTACTTATCCTTTATGAAGGGAAGGTGAGTCTCCTGTAATAGCCATGAGGGCAGTGACAGCAGGAGACCGACGCCCATATGCACCTGTCACTGTATGGTGGGGGAAGTCATCTTCTCCTACACATGTAATGGCTTTAGTTGATAGCGGAGCTGAAGTTACACTTTTGCAAGGAAATCCTTCTCATCACAAAGGAGAACTGATTTATGTAGAAGGTTTGGGAGGGCAAACTACACCAGCATTTAGGGTATGGGTGAAATTGGCTATTAGCAAGGGATCAGGATTTATAACAAATGTTTTGGTATCAGAGTTACCCGAAAAAATTCTTGGGATGGATGTACTTCAAGGTCAGTCAACTCAGACTGAAAGAGGTACATTCAGATTCGGGTATTCTGATAAAGTGTTTCTGGTAAGGGCGGTGAAGGCTGTGGTCAGAGGTCATGCAAAATGGACCCCTGTCTATATTTCTCCACCAGAGAAGCCAGTCTGTCTCAAGCAGTACAGACTTCCTGGAGGCCACAAAGAAATTGGGGAGACTATTCAAGAACTGTTGAGAGTAGGGATCCTTAGACCTGCTGTAAGTCCTTTCTCATCTCTGGTATTCCCAGTAAAGAAACCTGATGGCACATATAGAATGACTGTGGATTACAGAGGTTTAAACAAAGTGGCACCTCCATTGAAGTCAGCTGTACCAGATATGATCTCAATTGTTGAGAAAATTGGTAAAGATGCAGGAGAATATCATGCTGTGATAGACCTGGCTAATGCTTTCTTTTCAATTTTAATAGACCCAGAGTGTCAAGACCAGTTTGCTATGTTGTGGGACGGCCGCCAGTACACTTTCACCGTGCTTCCTGAAGACTATGTTCATTCTCCAACGATTTGTCATGGACTGATTGCCCGAGATTTAAGTACCCTGAGTTTGAAAGTCGCTGTGTTCCACTACATTGATGACATCATGATCTCTGGAACAAAAGAATATGTAACTGAAGCACTGCACCTGCTGATAGAGCACTTGCAGAACAGAGGGTGGGCTATCGACAAAGACAAAGTCCAAGGACCTGCCACGGAAGTAAAATTCCTGGGAATGATGTGGACTGGGCCACAGAGGAAAATTCCAGAGACATTTGTGCAAACTATCCAGGCTCTGTCGCCCCCTACTACCAAAGAGAAGGCACAGAAGTTCATTGGAGTTGTGGGGTTCTGGAGATCGTTCATCCCACATCTTGGACTGATTCTCAAGCCTATATATAATGTCACCAGAAAAAAGAATGAGTTCTCATGGGGTTCAGAACAGTGGACTGCATTCCTGGCTGCTAAAAAAGCTATTTTGCAGCATCAGGGATTAGGACCCGTGAGACAAGGAGTACCATTTCAGCTGGATGAGGTGGAGCAGAATGGTATTATATCTTGGAGTCTATGGCAGCCAAATGAAAAGAAAGGACTGAGAGCAATACCCATTGGATTGTCACTTTTACCAGCACCCGGCCAGAAGAAGAAATTCCTGTGCTGCAGTCATCCCCCATTCAAGAGGCTCCACCCTTTGAGTCTCTGTCAGAAGACATGAAGGAGTCAGTGTGGTTCACTGATGGTTCAGCCATAGTCACCTCGTCTGGGCGTAAATGGACAGCAGCAGCCTACAACCCAAGTACAGACACAGTCCTGCAGGAGACCGGAATTGGAGGGTCCAGTCAGTATGCAAAGCTGTAGTGATGACTCTTCAGGAGAATCCTTCTTCCCATGTCACCATCTACACTGACAGCTGGGCGGTTTTTAAAGGACTGACAACTTGGATGCCCACGTGGAAGTCCAATGAATGGATGATTCATGGAAAGGTGGTGTGGGGCGGCAAGGAAGTCTGGGACTACATCTGGAAGGAAGCTCACTCCCGCACCATAAAAATGTTGCATGTTGATGCACATGTGCCTCTAGTCCCAGACTTTGAGAACTATAACAGAGTTGCAGATGAAATCGCCAAAGTGAAGGCAGTTGTGCCAATTGATCCTGTCTTGATGAACTTAGCCAACTGGGCCCACAAGCAATCTGGACATTTGGGGCAGAAAGCAACATATGAATGGGCACAGCAGAGAGTATTGCCTATATCCATGGACATGATAAAGCTGTAATAGGGAACTGTACAGTGTGTGGAGAAATGCGACATTGCAAAAGTACTCCACCGGGTCGATTAAGAGGGGTGAGAGGCCTGCAGAGATCTGGCAGATTGACTTTATCGGTCCCCTGCCCCAGGGAAACAATGGACTGAGATATTGTTGCACTGCAGTGGACACCTATTCAGGACTTATGCTTGGTCATCCTTGCAAACATGCAGATCAAGTCGCAATGCTTCAACTGCACCAGAAACTTGTCATTGCTTATGGTTGTCCCAAACAAGCCCAAAGTGATAGCGGCTCACACTTCATCGGATCAACAGTACAGCAGTGGGCCAAAGATTCTGGAGTGTACTGGTTGTGCCACATCCCATACCATCCACAGGCAGCTGGTTTGATTGAAAGATACAACGGGCTATTGAAGGACCAGATACGCAAACTTACACCCACACATACACTAAGGGGGTGGGATCGGGTCCTCACACAGGCAGTCATGTTGTTAAATTCAAGGCCAATAGCCAAAAGCACACCATATGAGAGGATGGTAGGGGCACAGATTCCACAGCTGGAGTGCAGAGTTCAGGATTTATGTAAGGTTCCTGAAAGAACAGGGCTTAACAGATACCATGTTACTGCTTCCCATGACATAGAAACCAAGAGTGACATATCTGAAGCTGAAGCCTATCTAGGAATGAGAGAGAATCTGACAGGAAGGTTTGAAGTTACATTTGCATTGGTAGATGAGCTTCAAGACAGTGGCTGGGACTCTGACTGGTTAGGGGATACTTCTCAGCAAGAGTGGAATGTGAGGATATATAACATCAAACCTTCCAAAATAAACAGCAGTGATCTTCTGGGAAATATCAGTATATTTCCTCACCTTCCTATTGATGTTCTTTGGGAGGGTCAGAAGTGGGTACAGGCAGGGGGCAAAGTGTTAGTCAGATATCCAGGCAAGAAGCCATTTAGAGGAGAGATTTTAGCTGAAAGGCCTGGATCTACTGTTTATGTATTATTAGAAGGAACAGATAATCCGCTTTGTTTTCCACTCCACAGGCTGTCTCCGATTTGATCCGTAGGAAGACCAGAGAAAAGTGCTTACATGATGGAAAGAATTACAGAAGATCGCAAGATCTGTGGAGAGCAAGGCCTTTGATGTATTACAAGCCTGGACTTGTTTCTAAAGAACTTTAGAATGGACTTTCTAATGAACTTTTTAGTTAAAGACTGAAACGGGGAGGTGTTGCATTCAAGGAAAATTAATGTTTAGAACGAGTTTAGTAAAGAAGAGATTTTCTGTGTGTACTCTGAGAGAAAAATCAAGGGCGGAATGTGTTGCGTTTGATATCAAATATAATTTTTCTCTAAGACTCATAACATTCTGGTGTCACAGAGACAGACTTTCTCAAACAAATGTTGTTGGATACAATGGAAATGTAGATTTCATTGTTGTACAGTCTATTGTCTCTATAGCTATAGTAAACAGGTAATAGAGTGCCTTTAAAATTGAAGCTACTGAGATGTAGGTTTGTCAGTTACTAAGGTAATGGAGTTTGTAACAAGCTAACATAAAAAAGTACTTATGATGCCTTACACACACCCACACACACACACACACACCATCATGCTTTGAAGATCAGAAGCTGCCACTCATGATACAAGAACAGTGCCTGGTGTCCAAGAAGCATCGTTGCCAATGGGGATCACAAACATACAGTAACAGAAGATAAGTAACCTTTAAGTGTATTTGTACCGATATAGACCATAGGCTGTTCATTTGATAGGCATTTTGCTTGTTATAGATATCTGTCAGTCTTTATTGTATTCCTAAGATTGTAATAGTTTTGTATGTACAGCATCTTTGTATAGTAAAAGCATATTTACATACTGCAGAAGTCTCAGCTTCCTTGCTTATACCACAGAGTAACCTTGCTAGATAGACGCAAGCAAAACACCCTGTTCAACAGAATGCCATGTTCCACTGATCGCATATTTGTGCCTCATAAATTCTCTCTTTAACTTGCTGGGTTGTCTCTCCTGCATAACAATGTTCACATGGCACTTAATTACATAGATGATGAAAGAACTCAAGCAAGTAAAATAATTCTTTATTTGTATAACATAATTTTGGTATGAGTAAAGAGGGAACTACCCATTTCTGGAACCTAAAAAAGTAGTAGTAGATATATGGGCCACACAGTCAGCACAAACAACTTGATTATAAATTGTCCATCCTCTTCTATATGTTTGCAGGGGAAAATTACATCATTTGTTTGTATTTACTTGTGAGTATATGCCAATGTCGCACAAAAGAATTCCTGGGCACCTTATTTTAAAGTACCAGCAGTGTAAAGACACTGGGCGCCACTGCCCTACCACTAAACCCATTTTTATAGTTGGTGGAAAAGCTTTAACTCTGGTATATACATGATAAAAATATAGGATCCTGTCCACAGGAGGTAGAAATGGCAATCAACAACTGCTGCTGTCTGAAATTCCTATAACCATATACACTATATTAACAAAAGTATTGGGACACCTACCTTTACATGCACATGAACTTTAATGGCATCCCAGTCTTAGTCCGTAGGGTTCAATATTGAGTTGGCCCACCCTTTGTAGCTATAACAGCTTCAATTCTTCTGGGAAGGCTGTCCACAAGGTTTAGGAGTGTGTCTATGGGAACGTTTGACTATTCTTCCAGAAGCGCATTTGTGAGGTCAGGCACTGATGTTGGATGAGAAGGCCTGGCTTGCAGTCACCGCTCTAATTAATTCCAAAGGTCTTCTATCGGGTTGAGGTCAGGACTCTGTGCCGGCCAGTCAAGTTTCTCCACCCCAAACTCGCTCATCCATGTCTTTATGGACTGTCACGTACCTGGTGATGGAGCCTGATATGCAGAGGATGGCCTCTCTTACAACTCTGACTTGGAGCCCCTGATGGAGCTGACAGGAAGCACCAAGATGCAGAGTCGCACGAGTGCCTGGCGGGATCGCTGAACCTGGAGCTGGATTGGAGCACTCGGCCGGGCTGTAGAGGTGTCTGTAGGAATCCCAGAGCAGTGGTAGGCAGGTAGCTGGAGCGAGTAGACAACCGGTCCCCACAGGCAGAAGTGCAGGTGCAGCAGAAAGGATGGTGGCACCCTCGAGGCTGAAGAGAATGCAGGTACAGGCAGGCCGGGTCATACACAAACGGGCACGTCAGGAACAGAGGCTGAAGCGGAAGCGGAATCAGATTACAGGCCGGGTCATCAACAGACTGGCAGCGAAGTGGCAGAAGGAGCAGGCAGATGCGGAGTAGAGGACAAGCTGGGGTTGGATGCAGGCAGGAAACAGGAACGTCAGGAAGCAATCCGGGTCACAACAGGAACGGAAGTCATCTTG
The DNA here is from genome assembly GCF_042186555.1 of Aquarana catesbeiana. NCBI lineage: Eukaryota > Metazoa > Chordata > Amphibia > Anura > Ranidae > Aquarana > Aquarana catesbeiana. The sequence continues at coordinate 277,119,126 of NC_133329.1, read as the reverse complement.
GGTGCTGGCATGCCCTTCCTGACAGGCAGAGGTGTTTTATTCATTTCTTATTTTTTTGTGTTTCATTCACGCAAGAGTGTTAGAGGTAACAGGTCGTCTTCTTCGGCAGCCATCTTGGGTGCTGGCATGCCCTTCCTGACACTGCCCCCCCCAAAGGGCAGCCTCCGGATGCCCAACTTGGCCCACTTGTCAGGATGGGAGTTCTTAAAAGCTTGAACCAAATTTCGGGCATGGATATTACCTTCAGGCTCCCAGGTGTTATCCTCTGGCCCATACCCTTTCCATTTTATCAGGAACTGGATCTGATTTCTTCTCTTCCTGCAGTCTAAGATTGTTTCCACCTCAAACTCTTCCTCCCCGTCAATAATTACAGGTTCAGGCGGGCCGGAACTTCGTCCTGGGAAGGGGTCAGGAATGGCAGGTTTCAACAAGGTTATGTGGAACACAGGGTGGATTCTAAATGACTCAGGCAACTCTAATTCATATGCAACCTCATCGATCCATCTCTTCACCGGAAATGGTCCTATAAATTTAGGGCCCAGTTTCTTCGAGGGACAGGCCAGTTTCAAATTAGTAGTTGCTAGCCACACTTGGTCACCAGGGTTCAAGATCAATTCTCCCCTTCTTTTCCTGTCAAAAACTTCCTTATTGTATGCCTGTGTCTTGGCCATTGTTTCCTGTAGCAGTTTGTTATTGGCGTTGAAGAAATTTATAGTGTCGGAAACAGCTAGTACAGGGGAATCTGGAATTGTATTAGACAAAAAAGAAGGGTGGAAACCGTAGTTTGCAAAAAATGGAGATTGCTTTGTAGCAGAGTTTACTGAATTGTTATAAGAAAACTCGGCCAGGGGAAGCAGAGAAGCCCAATCGTCTTGAGACAATGAGGAGAAACATCTCAGGTACTGTTCGAGGGTTTGATTAGTCCTCTCTGTCTGCCCATTCGTTTGTGGGTGATATGCAGAAGAAAATGAAAGTTCAATCCTGAGTGAATCACATAAGGCTCTCCAGAATCTGGATGTAAACTGCACCCCATGGTCGGACACAATATTGGCTAGAATCCTGTGAAGCCTTACGATCTCCTTGACAAAGGTTTGAGCTGTTTCTCGATGGTGTGCCCATTTTTAGCAGACCCCAGGCTCTGGATCTGCTGGTTTTATTGCAGATGCAAGTGGTGCAAGATTCCACATATTTCCTACAATCTTTCTCCACCCCAGGCCACCAAAATGTCCGTACTAATTCAGTTGTCTTGCCAATGCCAAAATGACCTGCCAGCACATGATCATGGCATCGCACCAGGATGGCCATTCGGAGGTCTTCCAGCACAAAGACCTTGTCTTCATGCCAAAGTAGCCCATCCTTTGCCAGTAGAGAGACCCCGGCTGGTGAAAGGTTCCTTACTAGAGTTTGTTTAATTTGTTTTATTAACTCTCCTTGAAGTAACAGGAAGTTCCCAGGGGATAGAATGGTATCTGGAGATGAGATTTCTTCAGATTTGCTGAACATGCGTGATAACGCATCGGGTTTTGCATTCTTGGATCTGGGCCTGAACGTTAAGTGAAAAGTGAATCTAGAAAAGAATAGTGCCCACCTGGCTTGTTGGGGTTTCAATCTTTTTGCTGTTCTTAAATACTCGAGGTTCTTATGATCGGTATAGATCAAGATTGGTTGTGCGGACCCCTCTAGAAGGTACCTCCATTCCTCCAGGGCGGCTTTGATGGCCAAAAGTTCACAGTCCCCGACGTTGTAGTTCCTTTCGGCATTTGACAGCTTGAAGGAAAAAAAAGAAACTGGATGCAGTAGAGCCTTAGCTCCCCGCCCCTTAGACAATATTGCTCCGACCGCTGTTTCTGAGGCATCTACTTCCAAGACGTAGGGCAAGGCTGGGTCAGGGTGTTTCAGGACAGATGCAGATGTGAAAAGTCTTTTTAGGGTGTCAAAAGCTTTCTGAGCTTCCAGAGACCAAGAGAATCTTGTACCTTGTTTGGTTAAACTTGTAATGGGGGATATGATTGCAGAAAAATTTCTGATAAATTTTCGATAAAAATTTGCAAACCCCATGAAACGTTGGACACCCTTCTTATCACTGGGAGCAGGCCAATCCAGGATGGCTGTAACCTTCTGGGGATCCATCTGGATGCCTTCAGTGAAAATGATTAAACCCAAGAATTGGATGAATTGGCGTTCAGATACACATTTCTTTGGTTTTGCATAAAGTCCGTGTTGTCGAAGGCGACTCAATACATTCTTGACGTGACTACGGTGGTGATCTAGAGAGGGAGAGAAGATTAGTATATCATCAAGATAAACAACAACAAATAGATCCAGGAAATTTCGGAAGACGTCGTTGATGAAGTGCTGAAAGGTAGCTGGGGCATTGCAAAGTCCAAAGAGCATCACAAGGTATTCAAAATGCCCAAACCGTGTGCGGAACGCCGTCTTCCATTCATCCCCCTCTCGTATGCGAACCAGATTATAAGCAACCCGAAGATCCAATTTTGTGAAAATGGTGGCCATACCGAATCGCTGGAATAATTCAGGCACAAGTGGAAGAGAGTAACTTTTTTTACAGTGACCTTATTAAGTTCACGGTAGTCCACACAGGGCCGCAATGAGTGGTCCTTTTTTTCTACAAAAAAGATCCCTGCAGCGGCAGGAGATGTGGAGGGGCGAATAAACCCCTTTTTAAGGTTGTCATCAATGTAGTCTTTCAAAGCAACAAGTTTAGATTCAGATAGAGGAAAGATCCTGCCAAAAGGCACTTTAACCCCAGGAAGGAGCTCAACTGGACAGTCATAAGCCCTATGAGGAGGAAGCATTTCTGCCCCTTTTTTGTTGAAAACATTCAGAAAGTCGTCATATGCTACTGGAATGACTTGGCGGGCTTCGGACTCCAAATCGATGCACAGCAGGGGAGATTGATCCTGATGATTCTCTTGCCAACAATGTTGAAGGCAATAGGGGGGAAGAAACTTGATTTCTTCTGTAACCCAGTTATGAGGGTTATGAGCTTTTAACCAAGGCATACCCAGAATGATTGGGAACAGAGGGGAAGCGATTGCATCTAGGTTCTCTTGATGGTTCTCGGCAATGGTGGTAGATAACGGGATGGTTTCATGAGTAACCAATCCAGATTTAATGGTGGATCCGTCAGCCAGATGTACAGAAAGTCTCTGAGCCTTGGGTAGTAGAGGAATGTGATGTTTGGCAGCAAAAGCTAAATCTATGAAACAGCTGCAAGCTCCAGAGTCAATTATAGCAGGGGTCTGGATAGTTCCTCCTGGGAGCTGTAACAAAATGGGAAGGGCAAGATGAGCAGAGTGAATAGGTAGAGATGGAGGAGAAGCGGATGTAACTGAGAGGCACTTGCGGATCTTGACCGGGCAAGACCTCACATAATGTCCTGATCCTCCACGGTACAGGCAAATATTTAGCTGGCGTCTGCGCTGGAGTTCTTCTGTAGTCAGAGAAGGATGGAGGAGACCAAGCTTCATGGGTTCAGATGCATCTGCAGCAGAAGCTGGTGAAGCGGGACTGAAAGAACCAGACACTCGTGGAAGCATCCATACTGGACGGGACTGGTCGGTGGCTCGTTCTGACCTACGTTCCCTTAAGCGACGTTCAATCTGGATTGACAAATTTATAAGTGTCTCCAAGGTGGAGGGGACACCTGTTCGTGCTAGCTCGTCCTTGAGATTATCAGAAAGGCCCATGCGAAACTGGTAATGCAGGGCAGCATCGTTCCAGCTGGTGTCGGAACTCCAGCGCCTGAATTCTGAAACATAGTCCTCCATAGCCCTGTGACCCTGCTGAAGCGTGTGAAGGGCGGCTTCCACAGTAACGGCTTGCTGGGGGTCGTCATATAACTGAGCCATGGCTCCAAAAAAGGAGGCTAAGTCCGTCAGAGATGTGGCCTTTTGTTCAAGGAGCTGGCGAGCCCAGGCCTGTGGTTCCCCCTGAAGCAAGGAAATGACAAACCCGACCTTGGTGGCTTCCAGGGAGAAAGTTCGTGGTTGTAGCGAAAAATAGAGTTTGCATGGGTTGCGGAAGGCTCTGAACTCGTTGCGTTCTCCGTGGAACTTTTCAGGAGTTGGGACTTTGGGTTCAGGTGGTAGCATAACGACTGCGGGAGCTGCTGGCATCCCAGAAGTGGAAGGTGCTTGAGCAGGAGCAGAGGCAGACAAGGTCTGTATTTAGCCTTCCAGCTGGGTATAACCCTGTTGTAAGTCCTTTACAGCTTGTGTTAATCTGGCTAGGTGTTGGCAGAGTTCCTCCATAGGAGAGGGTCCTTGCACAGGCTCAGACATGGCTGTCTGCTACTGTCACGTACCTGGTGATGGAGCCTGATACGCAGAGGATGGCCTCTCTTACATCTCTGACTTGGAGCCCCTGATAGAGCTGACAGGAAGCACCGAGATGCAGAGTCGCACGAGTGCCTGGCGGGATCGCTGAACCTGGAGCTGGATCGGAGCACTCAGCCGGGCTGTAGAGGTGTCTGTAGGAATCCCAGAGCAGTGGTAGGCAGGTAGCTGGCGCGAGTAGACAACCGGTCCCCACAGGCAGAAGTGCAGGTGCAGCAGAAGGGATGGTGACACCCTCCAAGCTGAAGAGAAGGAAGGTACAGGCAGGCCAGGTCATACACAAACGGGCACGTCAGGAACAGTGGCTGAAGTGGAAGCGGAATCAGATTACAGGGCGGGTCGTCAGCAGACTGGCAGCGAAGTGGCAGAAGGAGCAGGCAGATGCGGAGTAGAGGACAAGCCGGGGTCGGATGCAGGCAGGAAACAGGAACGTCAGGAAGCAAGCCGGGTCACAACAGGAATGGAAGTCAGGTAGATAATTGCAGGATACACAGGGAACGCTGTAGAGCAGACAGCACTGAGTCTGGAAACTGACTGCGTTTAAGTAGCCTTTTTGGGTGTCAAAAGCTGTCACAGGGTGTGTGTGCACCAATGGCATTCTGACAGGGGCAGAGGTAGCAGGTCATCTTCTTCGGCAGCCATCTTGGGTGCTGGCATGCCCTTCCTGACAGGCAGAGGTAACAGGTCATCTTCTTCGGCAGCCATCTTGGGTGCTGGCATGCCCTTCCTGACAGGCAGAGGTAACAGGTCGTCTTCTTCGCCAGCCATCTTGGGTGCTGGCATGCCCTTCCTGACATGGACCTTGGTTTGTACACTGGTCCAAATCATTTGGTGGAGGGGGATTATAGTGTGGGGTTGTTTTTCAGGGTTTGGGCTTGGCTCTAAGTTCTAGTGAAGGGAATTCTTAAGGCATCAGCATACCAAGACATTTTAGAAAATTTCATGCTCCCAACTTTGTGGGAACAGTTTGGGGATTGCACCTTCCTGTTCCAATATGACTGCGCCCCAGTGCTCAAACAAGGTCCATAAAAACATGGAGGAGCGAGTTTGGGGTGGAGGAACTTGATTGGCCTGCACAGAGTCCTGATCTCAACCTGATAAAACACCTTTGGGATGAATTAGAGTGGAAACTGTGAGCCAGGCCTTCTCCTCCACATCAGTGCCTGACCTCACAAATGCACTTCTGGAAAAATGATCAAACATTCCCATAGACACACTCCTAAGCCTTGTTGACAGCCTTCTCAGAAGAGTTGAAGCTGTTATAGCTGCAAAGGGTGGGCTAACTTAATATTGAACCCTACGGACTAAAACTGGGATGCCATTAAAGTTCATGTGTGTGTAAAGACAGGTGTCCCAATACTTTTGGTAATATAGTGTATATATGTAGCCAGGAGCTGGCTAATATTGCCTGCATATTCAGGAGACACTCTACAGTATTGCTACAGTGAGACTGTTTTCTCCTTGTGCCTAGCTTGGACTCTATGTCATCACAATTCGAAGTCAGGGTGAATGAGAACTACAAATGGAGCAAAGCATCTTGGGCCAAGTTCTATATTCAGTCAGACTGTTACAGTATGGACTACAAATCCCAGCCAGTTGGGGAAGTAGAATGGAATGCTGGGAGAGGTAATAAAAAGCTTGTGCGGAGACAGAATTGCTCTCTTGGGACCACGACTTGGATCTGCAAGCAGTGACTCATGTTAGACTATGAGGCCCATGCAACAGGGAGAAAGAGATTCATAACAAGTGGGTGCAGGAGCAACAACTGGCAGCCACTTCTGGTCGTTCAGAGGCAGCCTGAAGGCAGACTCTCATCACTAGGGATGAGCCAAACACCCCCCGGTTCGGTTCGCACCAGAACATGCGAACACCGTTGAAGTCTACGGGACATGAACATAAAAAATCAAAAGTGCAAGTTATTGCCATAAAAAGTGTATAGGGACCCAGGTACTGCTCCAGGGGACATGTATCAATGCAAAAAAAGTTTTAAAAACTACCATTTTTTCAGGAGCAGAATGATCCTCCTGTTCATTCACAAACTGAAGCGTAGTAAACACAGTTTACTATGCTTCAGTTATAGATGGACAAAGTGAGTGGTCAGTACCGATCACTCACTGCTTTTATTCAGAAAAGGAAGAGGTCAGTGTAACAAGCCCCTTGCTCGCTCGGTTCCACTCTCCCGACACTCTTCTGCAGCTATAGAATCAGACTGCAGATCGCAACATCTGATTGCTCGGTCATCCAATGCTCCGGGATTAGAACTACAGCTCTGTGCCATTCTAGTCCAGTTGTGATAGCTCAGAACAAACACCAGGCAGGCTGTATGTAAGTTCAAACAGGAATCTCTCTTTATTGACAGGAATACAGTCTTATTTATACAATAAAAGAGGAGGTGCAGACCTCCTGCTCATATTACTCTAACAATACAGCTGTAACCTAATTAACCTAATTAACATGAGCTAATTAACTAATCCCTTTAGACAGCCTAGGTGACTCAGACATGACCTTTAGGCCAGACTGGCCGTCTTGTAGTTCAGAAAATCCAATCAACATTATCACCATCAACATAGACTCTTCTTCACATAATAGCAGAGTTAATTAACACAAACAACAATGGGGATCTAATGACTCTTAGATCCCATAGTAGACTTATTTACAATACACATTTTAGCAGACAACAGACAGACAGGTGTTGGAATTTACATCAGCATCTCCTAACAGTATCTGTCCCAGCATTATGAATCAGCCACTATTTCTAATATGGCAAATCCAGGGTCCCCAGAGTCTGTGTGTCCTGGGGGACCAGGACCCAAATCCACAGTAATACCACCTCAAGGGTCCCCAGGCATACAGCTCACAAAGAGCACCGTTCCCCCAAATGCAAGGGCCCACGATCGATTGGCAAGAGGCTAGCATACAGTCCCCTCCAAAAGTCTCTCTCCCGGCTAGGTCTGTCACATTTCAACCCTTTCGGCAGGAGATTAACACAGGAGGAGACCCCAGACGGGTTGACTCCGAAGTTAGTCAGTAGTTCCAGTCCTCTAATGCCTGTACCCACACAGTACCCCAAACAAATAGTTCCAAACAAAGCATTACTCACCCAGCCAACCTCTGCCTCTCTCAGAGAACATATCTGCCGCTGGGGAGAGGCCTGGACTGGCCCTTCTCCCTGGAGTCCTTTCTGCCGCTGGAGAGGAGACAGGGTGTCTGGGCTCACTCCGTCATGCTGTTGGGGATCTGGGCCGACTGCCCAGCATCCCTGGGGTATATAGGTGGAGACTGAAGTCCCATCCACCTTCACAGGAAATCCATCCTCTGTTAGTTGAGGGCAGAGTCCAGCAGTACTCGGCTCTGTTGCCAGCCCTTCTGCTGGAAACCCCACACCATCTGCTCCGGCTAACTATTGGGGAGGGACAACACACACCTCCTCTCCCTTCTCCCCCTGTATCTGCTGCTGGGAAGTGATTGCCACCTTCTCACCCTGAGCCTCCGAAACTGCCACAGGTGTGGGGCAGAGGTCTTGGACCCTCTGTCCGGTTGCCAGCGCTTCAGCTGGGGAAGTTCCTTGTAACTTCACAGATATTTCTGTTGGTGCTGGGCAGAGCACAGTGAAGTTTGGCCCTAATAACAGCTCTTCTTCTGCTGGAGGCTCACTAGGTTGTTCTTCCTCAGCAGAAAAGTTTATCAAATCCCCTGTCTCTGCAACTGGTGTCTGGGGATAAAGGTTCACCATCTCCTCTCCGTGGAACCCAGAAGATGCTATCAGTGCTGGGCAGAGGTTAGCAGAGCTCTGCCCTGTTGTCAGCACTTCAGGTTTAGGGATGGCAATCTTCAGATTTTCCACTGCCGATTCTCTGGCATTCTGCTGGACAGGCACATTCCTCCATCCAAGATCATCCAATGCAGAAACAGGTTCATCCAGGTCAGTCAGCACTTGCCGCATCCGCCATAAGACCTCCGCCTCCATAGCTGCGGGGGCAGGTTGGCAAAGCACACTGTTACTCTGCCACATTGTCAACTCTTCAGCCAGGATTTCAGAGTTGTCAACTGGTATTTCCTGATAATCCCAGGCAAAGGGAGCACCACCCCGCTGCTGAGCAGAGTCTAACAGCTGTTTGTAGGCGATCTCTAGCTCCCATTCCTGAACGGCCAGAAACTCCAAATCTTCCAGTGCCCAGTGCACTTCTGAGACATTCAGTCTCCGCTCTCTGTGCTCCATTATTTACTCCAAACGCCACTCCCGATTACTCCCAAAGTCAGAGTCCCTGGACAGCCTGTTGCACGAGGTAATGAGCCCAAGCACAACCGGAACACCCCATTCACACACCTATGATTGACACCTGTAGGATGCTTAGCATAAACAAAGTAATACAGGGGTTGATTTACTAAAACTGGAGAGTGCACAATCTAGCGTAGCTCTGCATAGAATCTAATCAGTTTCCAGGTTTTTCTGTCAAAGCTTAACTGAACAAGCTGAAGTTTGAAGCTGATTTGCTACCATGCACAGCTGCACCGGATTTTGCACTGTCCAGTTTTAGTAAATCAATCCCGCAGTGACTTTATATCAGGCTGCATCTGCAAAGCAACAGCTCGGTCAAAGCCCAGCTGCACAGGCAGGAAATATGTCTCGCTTAGGACAAACAGCAGAGGTTTCTACTTTCTAGTGATGATTCCTGAGTTCAGGAAGGCCAGTACAGGTCAGGCTGTAGATATATAGTTGGCAGTCAGGATTGAAAAAGATGTTGGAAAGAAGACACAGGTTTTAATAACAGTAGATGCAATAAGTAGAAAATCCAAAGTAGCCAAGAGCTGAAAGGTGGCAAAGACAGTAATGGTGATCACAAGTGCCACAAATATATCAAAATGATCTTACAAGGAGACTAAACTGATTGAATTGGCTAAAGGGCAAAAATCCATTTTTTTTTTATTGAGCTCTCAATTGATTTAGGCTAGGCTTACATATATGCGGTGCGGAAAATGCAACAAATCCTGTGCATTAACTGCACCGCATTGAAATCGCACCACATTCATGCAAACCGCAGGGGGTGTCAATGTTAAGTAAACGACACCTCGAAACGGTTCACAAAACGCAGTGCGATTAACAATCAGATCACATAGGTGTGAACACCTATGCAATCCGATTCCAGTGCAGAAAAAAAGGGTCCTGCACCTTTTTTGTGCGGATTTGGTGCGATTTGAGCCATACAAATGAATAGCTAAAGTTGCACTGCACAGACATTGCATGTGATTTAACCCTTTCATGACTAAGCCTATTTTTGAAATTTGGTGTTTACAAGTTAAAATCCGTATTTTTTGCTAGAAAATGACTTAGAACCCCCAAACATTATATATATTTTTTTAGCAGAGAATCTAGAGAATAAAATGGCGATTGTTGCAATATTTTTTATCACACGGTATTTGTGCAGCGGTGTTTTAAACGCAAATTTTTGAAAAAGTGACACTTTCATGAATTTTAAAAAATCCAAACAGTAAAGTTACCCCAATTTTTTTGTATAATGTGAAAGATGATGTTACGCCGAGTAAATAGATACCAAACATGTCACCCTTTATAATTGCAAGCACTCGTGGAATGGCGACGAACTACGGTACCTATGAATTTCCATAGGCAACACTTTAAAACGGTTACCAGGTTTGAGCTACAGAGGAGGTCTAGGGCTAGAATTATTGCTCTCGCTCTGACGATCGCGGCGATACCTCACATGTGTGGTTTGAACACCGTTTACATATGCAGGCACGACTTCCGTATGCGTTTTCTTCGCTGCGCGAGCTCGCGGGGACAGGGGCACTTTAAAAATTTTTTTTTTTTTTATTTTATTTATTTTTGTACTTTATAAATTGTGTTTAAAAATGTTTTTTTTTTTTACTTTTATTGCTGTCACAAGCAATGTAAACATCCCTTGTGACAGTAATAGGTGGTGACAGGTACTCTTTATGGAGGGATGGGGGGTCTAAAAGACCCCCCATCCCTCCTTTACACTTCAAAGTATTCAGATCGCCGAAAACGGCGATTCTGAATACTGTGTACTTTTTAAAATTCGGCGCCATTGGCAGCCGAGTAAACGGGAAGTGACGTCATGACGTCGCTTCCGCGTTTACAACGAGAAGGCTGGAACGAAGCCGCTCGCAGCTTCGTTCCAGCCCGCCCCCAGCCGCCGAAGGCAGCCGAATGGACACCGGGCCTCCCGATCGCACGGGAGGCCCGGTAACAGCAGCGGGAGGCGGCGGGAGGGGGGATGTCCCCTCCCGCTCCGCCGGTATAACAGCCGAGCGGCTTTTAGCCGCATCGGTTGTTATACACGGGTAGCCGATCGCCCGCTGTAAACAACGGTACCGGGATGATGCCTGCAGCTGCGGGCATCATCCCAGTATAACCCCGGAAAGCCGAGTACGCATATCTGCGTACGGTCGGCGGGAAGGGGTTTTTAAATAGAATGCATATATGTGAACCCAGCTTTTAGGCTGGGCTCACACTGGAGTGACCTGAAAGTTGTGCGACTTACAGTGCGACTTTGCCAGGAGACTTCCTGGAGATTTACTACTACTTGATGCAACTTTGAAATGACTTTCAGGGAATGCCTGGGTAACCTTTTTATAATGTCAGATCTAAATCATATCAATATACTGTAAATGAGGATCCAAAGCCATTTCCAATAAAGTCTATGAGCACAAGTTGGATAGAAGTCGCCGTGAAGTAGTACAGGAATGTTCATTAGTGCTATTTAAGACAGCTCTCATTGACTAATATGGGATTTCACATGTCACACGACTTGGGTTCTCACAAGTTAGATACTTGATCGTGGCAGTGTGAACCGAGCTTTAGACTTTGCCAAGTCGACCAGCTGTGGCAAAGTTTTCTTGATTGCTTCTGATCAATCAAACAAATATATGCACATGTGTCAGAGAACCCACTTAATGATCAATTAAATGATTGTTTTTTATATACTGTTTAATTCGGGGGTCAGCAAACTGTCGATCGCAACCAACCCGTCGACTGCAGAGGGCGACAGGTGGATCATGACCATGACTGGATGTAGGGAGGTGACGGAAGCTGCTCAGTGATTGGTTGCTAGGTGGTCCTAGCAACCAATCACCAGCTTGCTATTATGAACTTCGGCAGCCCCCCACCTACCACCCAGCACTATGCTGTCTCCTGATCTCTACTCTGATGAATACACGCTCACAGGTAGGTGCTACCTACAAAACGCTGTGTGTATGTGTGGGGGGGGGTACACTGTTGGAGGGGGAAAAAGGACACTGTGGGGAGGGCTTGATGTGAAGGGGTCAGACGACACTGTTTTGGGGGGTACAGGCCCCTACTGGGGGGGGTGGAAGGGGGCAGAAGACACGACAGTGTGGGAGGGGTTTGATGTGAAGGGGGCAGAGGACACAGCATTGGGGGTATAGGACACTACAGTGGGGGGGGGTGATGTGAAAGAGGCAGAGGACACAGTATTGGGGGTACAGGACACTAATACGGGGTGCAGAGGACACTAAAGGGTGGGGGGGTGATCTAAAGGGCTAGAGGACACAGCGTTGCGGGCTTACAGAACACAGAAGGGATGCTGCTATGGGGGTCAGAGATCACTAGAGTGGGGGGGGTGATGTGAAGGGGCAGAAGACACAGCATTGGGGGGTAGAGGACACTACTGTGGAGGGAGGGGGGCAGAGGACACTAAAATGGGGGGGGTGATGTGAAGGGGGCAGGGGACACAGCATTGGGGGGTACAGAACATTACTGTGGGGGGAGGGGAGGGGGAAGAGGACGCTACAGTGGGGGTGGTGATGTGAAGGGGCAGGGGACACAGCATTGGGGGGGCAGAGGACACTACTGTGGAGGGAGAGGGCAGAGGACACTACAATGGGGGGGGTGATGTGAAGGGGACACAGCATTGGGGGGGTACAGAACATTACTGGGGGGGCAGGGGGGCAGAGGACATTACAGTGGGGGTGGTGATATGAAGGAGGCAGGGGACACTGCATTGGGGGGTACAGAACACTACTGTGGGGGGAGTGGGGGCAGAGCACACTACAGCGGGAGGGTGATGTGAAGGGGACAGAGGACACTACTGTGATGCTGTCTTTTTATTGGGAGCTTGATAGTTTTTTGTTTTTTTAAAGGGTGCCACACAGCAGACCCTCTGCTGATTGGTGGATTGGTGTAGGACCTCTGCAGAGAGACCTTGCTTTGGGATATGGCTGCTTTCCAAAAAATAATGTAAAGAATGCATACGGTATGTGTTTTGTTTTTTTACTTGGCTTTCCACTTGTATTTAAACTTGTTTGCTTGCAAATTAAATATACCTAAGCAGGTAGGGATATTGGTTAGATGTATGTCATTGCTACCTTGCTTACTGCATTGGTTTTTAGAATATGAAAATAATTTCCTTGTATACAGTAGTTCTAAGTAGTCCATTCCATTGTGACTGGCTTGTTGCTCATAGAGAAGAGTAGATTATTTAACACTTTATTGCAATAATGTGGCAGAAAGATTACGAAGACCTTTGGAGATTTTATGCAGGTGGACTTTACATGGGAGACAATGACTGGAGCAGGTGCTGTGTCAATTAAGCGAGCAGGACAGACTATAAACCATTCACAGTGTAATCAGATTACAATTCAGAGGAGGAATCTGTACTTCCTCACAAGGTCCATTTACTCTTATTCTGTAATTGAGATGGCAGGCATTGCTTATCCTTGTGTTTCCGTCTTGGAGCTGCATTTGTAGCTAGCATTAGTGATCTGCTTAGTGAAATAAAAAATTGATATATCAGTTCAGAAAACTGTTACATAAACCTTTTAAATATGATATGATGGTCTTGTTTTTTGGTCTGTCCATTTTTAATTTAAGAACATGTTTTTGTAAATGATTTTATCCTAGTAAATTAGTAGCATCATTTCAGATATTATAATACTTTACATTGATCAAGTTGAACATTTTTTTATGAAGTTTGTCCTGATTCAGAAAAAGGCAAATCAAATCAGTAAAACAGAGGTATGTTCTTACGGCACAGGAAACATTCCCTTCTGGCCCCTTTATATTATATTAATGTCCTTTGAGTATCCTTAAAACCTTATACTGAAAGTATTACTGAGCAGAAATAAGTATAATTTAGCAACAATACAAAGTCAGATTGTTCCAATCTCAATTTCATGTTTGACTAAAAGATACTTGTGTTCTGCTTTGTCTACTAGGCCAGAGGTCTGCAGTACCTCTCCCCCGGAGGCCTAGTAGTTTAGTAGCATGTGCTGAACGGTGGACTACTGTTCCCAGCTAGTCCAGCCTGCAAATCCTGCGCCCTTGGGCTGCATCGTTTTGACACTATTCCCCACAGTCTCTCCTCTGTTCCAGGACTCCTCATCAATGACCGTGTAAAGATGAGAAGTTCACCCATGACCGTGTAAGGGTGAAGTTCCCTCCCAGACTTCCTGGCATGTCTCCACATCCAGCTCTCCACTGTGGTACACTCACTGACCTTTTTCTGCCCCAAGTCTATGATGGAGAACTTAAATGGACTGTATGTCCTGACAGCTTCTCCTGCCTCTCTGCTCCAGGAACTCCTCATGGACCGTGTAAGGGTGAAGTTCCCTCACAGTTCTCCTGGGCCTCCTCCCGCGATCAGCGCCCCCCCCCCCCCCCCCCCCATGGGGGTGCCCTCCCGCTACTGTCTAGTACTCCATTCTCCACTTCTCCCGGCCGACAACTCCTCCCAGTGGCCTGTTACCTCAGCTTATATGGGAGGCCTGCCCCCTACCAATTCCAGTTGGGGATTGGTAGGGCTCCTCACATAAGCTGCCTGCCACTCCAGTTCTAGGCCCTGCTTCTCTTCCAGAACATTCTTTCCTGGAAGCAGGGGAGGCGCCCAAGCACTAAAGCACAGGTGGTCACACCCACTGCTACACTAACCACTGCCTGCTCCCAGTTCCTTGCCAAAAAATCCTCACTCTAGCACCTACCTAGAGTAGAGGGTGCTACATATAGCATGCAATGAAAGACCTGACCTTGCATAGTAAACATATTTATGATTAAAAAATTTGTCCAAATTCTATTGTCATTGTGCATTGGCAGCTGGTTCTAAATTATCAGGCTAGTTTAAAGGAACTTCATTCCCTCGCCTTTTTTTTTAAATCCCCCTTACCTATAAACATGCTAGAGATCATGATGGCAGATCCAGAATTAGCTGCTGGCAAAAAAACAGTCAGACAAACTGTGTATTAAAGTCTAGATTGCCGCGCTGTACGTGACACTATAAGAGCTCATATATAAATATTTATAAAAAAATTGACAACAGTGAAGCCAAAAGATATGCAGTTAGGTCTATATATATTTGGACACAGGCATAATTTTCATACTTTTGACTCTGTATGCCACTAGAATAAAATTAAAATGAAACAATCCAAATTAGTTAGAAGTGCAGACTTTCAGCTTAAATTCAAGGGGTTGAACATAAATATCAGGTACAAATTATAGAAACTGCAACAATTTTTATACACAGCAAAATAACTATCAAGCGCCCAATAAAAACACAGCATAGTGTCCTGTGCCCCCCCCCCCCCCAATCCCACTAGTGTTGTCCCCACTCCCCTTTACATCATTCCCCTCACAATGGTGTCGTCTGCCCCCCCCCCCCCCACACACAGTAGTTTTCCTTCCCCCCTGCAACAGTAGGGACTTCTGCCCCCCATACAATAATCGTGTCTGCCTCCCCATAGCAGTGTGCTGCCATGGGGCACTATAGTGTCCTCTGCCCCCCTCCACCCTGCAGTAGGGTCCTCTACCCCTGCTACTATTGTAGTGTCCTCTGCCCTCCTCACACACCCCCACTGTAGTATCCTCTGCTCCTCCCAAAGCACTGTCATTTGTCCCCTTCACAACCTC
Source organism: Aquarana catesbeiana (assembly GCF_042186555.1). Classification (NCBI taxonomy): domain Eukaryota; kingdom Metazoa; phylum Chordata; class Amphibia; order Anura; family Ranidae; genus Aquarana; species Aquarana catesbeiana. The sequence continues at coordinate 277,103,871 of NC_133329.1, read as the reverse complement.
CTCGCACTGTAGTATCCTCTGCACCCCCACCAATGCAGTGTCCTCTGTTTCCTTCACCCCCCCCCACTGTAGTGTCGTCTGCACCCTCCTCAATGCAGTGTTCTCTGTCCCCTTCACCCCCCTACTGTAGTGTCCTCTGCCCCCCCAAGCGATATCCTCTGTACCCCTCACTGTAGTGTCCTCCCTCTGCCCTCCCAAAGAAATGTCCTCTGACCTTCACCTTCACACCTTCCCCCCAATGTACTGTCTTCTGTCACCATCACCCCCCCACTGTAGTGTTCTCTGTGCCCCCCCCCCATGCAGTGTCCTCTGCCCCCTTCACCACCCCAATGTAATGTTCTCTGTACCCCCTCATGTGTGTTCCTCTGTCCCCTTCACTCCCCCAATGTAGTGTCCTCAGTCCCCTTTACCTCCCCACTGTAGTGTACTCTGCCCCCCCATGCAATGTCCCCTGTCCACTACACACACCCCTTTTCCCCACTGTAGTGTCCTCTGCCCCTATACAATGTCCCCTGTCCCCTACACACACCCTTCCCCCCACTGTAGTGTACTCTGTGCCCCCCATGCAGATTCCTCTGTCCCCTTTACCCTTCCACCCACTGTAATGTTCCCTGCCCTCTCTGTGCGAAGTCCTCTGTCCTCTTCCCACCCCGCCCCCATGTAGTGTCCTCTGTCCTCTTCACACCAGTGTGTAGGTAGTACTCTCCTACCTTACACTGCTGTAAAGCAGAGCAGTGAATGGGAGAACTCACAGTACTGGATAGAGGGCGAGGGCGGGATCTGACATGAACTTTTTACATTACTAAGCTGGTGATTGCTTGCTAGGACTGCCCGGCAACCAATCACCTGCTGGTTATTGTAAAATGTTAATTCCAGCAGCTCCTGCCCCCGCCCTCTATTCAGTAGTGTGACATCTCCTGATCTTTGTGTTACAGTGAAGAGGAGAGTGGCGGCGGCTGGGGGAAGGTCTGTGCGTGCGGTGTTCCTGAGCGACCTGTCAGCTACCTGTGGTCGATGGGTCAAACGCGATCGATGGCTTGCCAACCCCCACTCTAAACATTGCAGAATTCATCCAGCTGCTTCTGTCTTCTGTCACATCATCAATAAACACCAATGACCCAGTGCCACTGGAAGCCATGCATGCCCATGCCATCACACTGCCTCCACCATGTTTTACAGATGACGTTGTGTGCTTTGGATCATGAGCTCCGTGCCTTCTCAACACTTTTTTTTCTTTTTTACTTTTTTTAGATGTTTTTTGGCAAAGTCTAATCTGGCTTTTCTATTCTTTAGGCTTACGAATGATTTGCACCTTGTGGTGAACGCTCTGTATTTGCTCTCGTTAAGTATTCTCTTGATGGTAGACTTTGACAATGATACGCCCACCTCCTGGAGACAGTGTCTTTCACTTGTCTGGATGTTGTGAATGGGTTTTTATTTAACATAGAGAATATACTGAGATCATCCACCACTGTTGTCTTCTGTGGATGTCCAGGCCTTTCTATGTTGTTGAGATCACCAGTGAATTATTATTTCCTCAGAATGTAACAAACTGTTGATTTGGCCACTCCTAATTTTCCTGCTATCTCTATGATGGATTTGTTTTGTTTCTGAAGCCCTACAATGGCCTGTTTCACTTGCGTGGACAATAGATTCCAAATGCAAGTACCACACTTAGAATCATCTACAGACCTTTTACCTGCTAAGTTGATGAAGAAATAATGAAGAAGTAGCCCACACCTGGCCACGAAACAGCTTTTGATCCAATTGTCTGATTACTTTTGGTCCCTTGAAAAAGAGGAGATTGTTTTTCTTAAGAGCTGTAATTCCTAAACCCTTCCTCCGATTTGGATGTGCATACCCTCAAATGAAACCTGAGAGTGTACACTTTCAGCCCATATCCATTTTATAACTATAGCTTGAATATGTGTTGGTAAATACCAGAAAAAATCTAAAATTGTGCCAGTGTCCAAATATATATAGACCTAACTGTACACTGCTCAAAAAAATTAAAGGGACACTTTTTAATCAGAGTATAGCATCAAGTCAATTAAACTCCAGGGATATTGATCTGGTCAGTTAAGTAGCAGAGGGGGTTGATAATCATTTTCAGCTGCTTTGGTGTTAATGAAATTAACAGGTGCACTAGATGGGCAACAATGAGACGATCTCCAAAACTGGAATTGTTTTACAGGTGGAGGCCACTGACATTTTTTTCCTACTCATCTTTTCTGACTGTTTTTTACTAGTTTTGCATTTGCCTAGGGTCAGTGTCGCTACTGGTTTGAGTTACTGCAATGAAATTTCAGCAAAATGGACTAGCCTGCTTCATCAATTTTTCACTTTGATTTTCTGGGTGTCTTTGAATTCAGCCCTCTGTAGGTTGATCATTTTCATTTCCATTAAATGTTGTGGCATCCTTGTAGGTCACTGACTCAAGATGTATTAAACCCAGCTTGATGTCAGCACAACAACCAGGAAATAGAAGGCGTTCAACCATTTAAGCCCTTAAAGGAAAAGTTCACTTTAATAAAGAATAATGAGATATAGTAACCACAAGCAGCCAATCACATATTTTATTATAATTTTTAAAGAAAAAGTGTGTATATATATATATATACCTTTCATAATACAACCATGTTATAAGACAGTTATCACCATGAGTTAATTTGCAATAGCCCGTTTAACTCTTCAAATTGTAGATGTTGACAAATGACCTCCTGGATTGACATTACAAACAAGAACTGGCAGTATATCTGTTGTTCAAAAGGAGAAATACGCTGTGACATGACACATTCTGATGTTCCCATTCTGTTACCAAATTCTTGCAGTCACCACCATGAAGTAATCAGACAATGCTAGAAAAGATTCTGACATCATTGCCAGTAATGCCCATTCAAAAGCAGCAACAAAAGCCAGCTTGAAGGCTAATTCCAGTAATTCATGGTAAAGATCTTCGGTGTATATAGCCAGCATTCTCTGCTTGGAATAAAAATTAGCTGCAACAGTAGCTCTTGAAGCCAGTGTCCTTTTGTTTCCTAATTGTAACACATTGTAGATTTAACACACATGTTGTCAGTTATATTTTTACAGCAAAATTCCATGTTTCTCTTAGCTTATCAAAGTAGTGTTTATGTCAATCACCCAATCACATCTAAAGTAAATTATCATTTTTTAAACATCCCTGAACATGATTGGATATACAAAATGATCAAAGGTTCACTTTGCAAAGTAAATCATGTACTCGTTTGATAAATAAGCATCAAGGTATTGGATAAAACAGTTGTGTAACATTTTTTAGTATTTTGTTTTCTTGTAATATAGCCTGTTTTTTGCCCCTCCAGTTTGACCAGAAGGGTGGCACTTGGCATCACCCTCTCCTTCCACCTACACCTCATCATTCATCAACACATGGGTAATAATAATGGTGTGCTGCTCAAATGAATAAAATAGTTTTTAGTGTCTACATCATAAAGTGCCAAGTGCTAAATAGAACTATTACAATTAATACATATACACAAATAAATCTGAACAAATAATACTCCAAAGACATGCTGGTAGGTTAATTGGCTTCTGTTCAAAATTGGCCCTAGTTTAAGAATGTAAGTTGGGGACCTTGGATTGTGGGCTCATTGAGGGTAGGGAGCAATGTATGTGTGAAATGCTGCGTAAATTGACAGTGCTATATGGGTACCTTCAATAAATAATGATCTAATAGAAGAGCATCTTAATGAGACACAATATACAGGGATAGGGGCAATTGTAGACACACACTCAGGTTGAACTGGATGGACTGGTGTCTTTATTCAACCTTACTAACTATGTAACTATGTAATAGTGTAAAGATACATATAAAAGTGTCAAATAAAATCAAGTGTCAAATCCAAAAAGTCCAAAAATATGAATTAATCAGAAATAAGTCCACACTATCCCAAAGGTATATGTGCAGAAAAATGTGAAATCCCAAATAAATAGTAACCACCTTTTCACCATTGCGTGCAGTGCACGCTCACCTTAGGAATTTGACCACAAGGTCAAAAATCGCAGTATGTTTTAACAGTGGGACCTATTGAGGTCCTATCTTTCTTCTCTTGGAATTGTCCTTAGAATGGGGGTACTTCCCTTCCACGGTTGTGCAAACTCAAAAATAAAACATACATTCTGCTCATCAAGTAGTATATAAAAAAAAATGTATGTTTATTGAAAGCAGATAACATATACACTCACACAGTAACAAAATTCTCTTGCAAACATGCACCGGATTCCGGGTCATGGAGACACTGGAATTGATGTTGCAAGCTCCTCCTAACGCATTGCGTCACTGGTCACGTGACTTCCTCAGGAGCACAGTGACAGTTCCAGAACTTATAGATGTAAATGGTTTACATTTAACCATGGTGATATTTAAATGCCTGTGTGTTCATATGTGGTGTGTGTGTTCACAGCTTTCAATATATAATGGAGAGTCTTTTTAAAAGCAGACTATAACGGCAAACTCCCACTAGATACAAGGGTATGCAAGATCCTATATATAAAGTTATGCAAAATCCTATATATAAACCCAAGAGCAACAACTGCTAACCTGAAGATGACAAGCAATTGTAAGGTAGTGGAGACAGGATAGGGCACTCCAAGTGGCAACCTCCTGTTTGAACCCATCTACAGGGGTATTCTATAAGCTAAGGCTATGCACAGTCACCTGCAGGTGCCTGCTATAGCATTAGGTAGATTCTTTGCTACAGAGACAATGACTACAGGTACAATCATAAAAAGTCAAGGTGATTGCCAGAGGTCTATTACTAAACTATGATTGCAGTGTTTCAGGAAGTGAAAGAAATTGATGGTATATTAAATGGAATATTCCTAAGTTTGGGTGTGCCACTCTTCATCAATGAGATGAGCTGGTTATGAGAGTTTTAAAGCAATTATTTTTCTGCTAGTCACTCCTCCAGGATTAGGCAAAGTACACATTTAGGAAATGATTGCTAGTAAAAGGATAGGAAATTAGTGATGGACGCTATTAGTGCCTGATCTATCACCCTGTCCATTAAATGAATGAAATGCCTACATGTGCATTTTGACTTCCTTGTAGTATGAATTCTAACTCTTAGGGACACTTTCATCTAGACTAGCAGAAATGCCAGAAATAACAGAGTAAATCAAGGACAGATAAAGACACGAAAATCACTGTGACCTATAGATATCAGTTTTTAAAGTCTTAAAAGATAGATTCTAATTGGTTGCTTTAGATTAATGCACTTTCTATATTTCCTTTGCTCACCTAATTAAGCGGTGATCTTAAAAGTGATCTGACTATAACATGTTTGCTATGCCTTACAAACCAAATAAGAATAGACCATGTATGATTTAGAATTCAGATACCCAAATGATCAAATTGTGCTTGAACACCACTTCTTTAGTCATTTACATACATTGTAATATTCTAGTTCAGTAAGGCGATGCAAAGGACAAAGACAATTAAAAGTGCAGTAACCTAGCACTTAATTACAAAATGTCTTATGCTCACTATACACATTACAATCTGACTGTAAAATCCTTGTACAATTTCTGTTATGTTTACTAAAAGTATGTAAACTATTTAAATATACGCTCAATTTGTATTCCAATATATTATGTGTATATCCAATTAGGCAGTTATTTCGTAACTACTGAGTAAGCTTAAACTTGCCTCAGATAACACAAAGAGCCTTTTTTTTTTTTTTTTTGCTGGAATTTCTATTTCTTTCCCTGTCTAGAATTTACAACGTTTGTAAAATAGAGGTTTCCACATTAAAAATTATAGCTTCTCCAAGTTTTGATTATTGCTTGAGCACATTTGCATAACTTGACTGCTTTAAGATACACATTTGCTTAAAATAATCACTCTGGATTAGTGGCTTTTTTCAATTAGCAGGATTTAAGGTGTATGAAAACCCTAAAAATGAACTTTTCTCCTTTGCTCCCTTTTGGCCCATTTGTTATACCATTGGACGCATGTTGTTATTTAAGAAATTCAGAGTTGTCCTGGGTCCTGCAGACTTCCTGTGTTGTCTAAAAGAGCCCTCCTAGTTCTAATGTTGGTCTAAAATACAGTATGTTGCTTTTATGTTATGGAGATCATGGAGTGGGAGTTGCTGAGCATTTTAGCAAAAGAGGTAGAACAGTGATGTGTGACATCATCACAGCGGACACCACTGCCATCTTGTGAAATTAAAAAAAAATGTTTTCTCTGTACACATGTGAGTTTAATAACTTTTTAATAAAGAGTATTTTAAAGTTACTGCACTATGGAGGCTGTTTTATGCTTTTATAGGGTTTGATCCCACTGCTACGGAGGTCAGCGATCTGATTGTGTCTGATGGATATTGTTTGGAGTCTGTATGTTCTCCCTGTGCCTACGTGGGTTTCCTCCGGGTACTCCGGTTTCCTCCTACACTCCAAAGACATGCTGGTAGGTTAATTGGATCCCCTCTAAATTGGCCCCAGTATGAATGTGAGTTAGGGACCTCAGATTGTAAGCTCTTTGTGGGCAGGGACTGATGTGAATGTACAATATATATGTAAAGCGATGCGTACATTTACGGCGCTATATAAGTAACAAAAATAAAAAATAAATATTGTGGACCTCTTAGTGGATCCCTTAATAGAACAGCCAGTGATATTAGTTTCTGAGTGTCTTCATTTGTGGATATCTTAAGGATCACCGCAGTGTGGTTGGAAACTGATCTGAGAGGCCTGGGATATTATCATCAGTGCAATTGACCACTCTATTAAATCAGGGTCATTTTGGTCCAGAAAGTGGATTGGCTTTATCACTGTGGTAGCGTGTGGACCTCTATAATCTTATTATTGGACCTTATTATGGACCTCTATAATCTTATAGTCAGGATTTTTCTCTAACATTCTCTTTGTAGCCTTTCTATGGACAATATTGTATTGATATATTTTTAGTGCTGCACATGTTTTTAATAGTTTAGCAAAAGACACGGGTCAGCCTGACACCACTCTTCCACAGAAATTCTGTTTGTTGTCAGCTTACAACAGTGCTGAAGAGCCAAGTGTATTTTTAGAAGATCAGCGGGTCTTTAAAGAGATAAGACACAAGAAAATGCACATGTATTGCTTTTATTTTGCCTTGATATATTCCAAAAAAAAAATTAAAAAAAAAAAATTAAAACTAGCCATAATAAAATAATTGACATCCATTAGCTTTTATATACTTATTCTATCTTTTTTCACTTTATGTCTTAAAAAAAATTGACATTTAGGCTGCATTCATATAGTTTCGGTACAGTAATGCACATCTGTTAATGCTGAGGCAGCCCATTAATTTTTAAATGGGTTGTAAATACAGTAAACTTAAAGCAGAGCTCCAACCCCCCCCCCAACCAAAAAAAATAATAGTCAGCCACTACAAATACTGTAGCTGCTGACTTTTAATATTAGGACACTTACCTGTCCAGGGATTCCGCAACGTCGGCACCCCAGCCAATTTTTCAACCGGCTCTTGGGTACTGCCACCGTCATTCCTTGTAAGGGAAACTGGCAGTAAAGGCTTGTGGCTTCACATCGGTTCCCTACTACGAATGTGCGAAGCGCACTGCTCTTTGTGTATTGTGCTGCGGGGGAAGGAGGAGGGGGGCCAAACTTCCAGGGAACCCTGCTTCGCCCCGAAAGTTGCCAAATGTGGCAGCGGAGGGAGGGAGGAAGCGAACAAACGGAGCTTTCCCTTTTGGGTAGAGCTCCACTTTAAGTACAGCAAAAAATCCACCTTGCTCTTTGTCAGAAATGCAACACACAGTGCATGGTAGTTCGTTGCAGCGCAGTTAAGTGCATTACTGACACATGTTCCATGCATTACTGCAGCAGAATAGTGCATTACAACAGTGGGACATTGTAAACCAGTCCTAAGGGCCCATTCACATTGTACTGCATGGCATTAAGACATGCATTTTACCTTGCAAACCTGTATTATATAAGGACAGCCATTTCAGCTTATTTGCCACTCTGAAGGTCAGACAAGCTCAATTTTTTGCAATGCAGTGCACCACAACACATTGTAGTGCATTACTGAGCACTTCAATGCAGGAGCATTGGCAAGGTGCATTGGGTGTCCTTAGGAATGAATGTCACTGCATTGCATGAATGAGTGTAAAGCTGTAAAGCACAGTGCTGTGCAGTAGTGTGTGCAGTAATGCATTCATCAACACCTTCCCACCCGGCGGTGGCTCTCCTATTCTGACTGGATGTCATATGACGTCCTTCAGAACGTGCTGCTCATGCGCTCCCCAGGGGCATGCAGCACTGCAATCGGTGGCGTGTCGCCTGGAAACACTGCATCTCCAATCACAGTAAAAAGCCTATGACATAGATCAGCTGTGTCCAATCACAGCTGATCACAGTGTAAATAAGAAATGCCGATTTTCGTCATTCCTCTACTCGCGCAAACAGAGCGTAAGTAGAGGAGAGCTCCTCTGACAGGGGGGTCTGCGCTAATAATCGGTGCATTGATCATCAGTGCAGCCCCATCAGCGATGCCTGGCAGTGCCCCCCCAGTGATGCCAACCTGTCCCTTGCAGTGATGTTCACTTGTGTCCACCAGTGATGCCCACCTGTGCCCACCAGTGGTGCCAATCAGTGCCCACCAGTGGTGCCAATCAGTGCCCATCATTGAGTCTAATCAGTGCCCATCAGTGCTGCCTTTCAGTCCCCTCTCAATAATGCCTGTCAGTGCCTCCTCATCAGTGCTGCCTACCAGTGTCATCTATCAGTGCCCATCAGTGCTGCCCATCAGTACCGCTTATCAGCGCCCAACAGTGCTGCCTATCAGTGCCCATAAAGGCTGCCTATCAGTGCTCCTCAGTACCTCCTATCAGTGCTGCATATAAGTACCACCTATCAGTGCCCATCAGTGCTGCATATTAGTGCCTCTGCATCAGTGTCACCTCATCAGTGCCCATAAGTGCAGCCTATCAGTGCCTGTCAGTGCAGCCTCATCAGTGCCCATCAGTGAAGAAAAAAAATTACTTATTTACAAAATCTTGTAGCAGAAACTAAGAAAAACTTTTTTCTTTTTTTCAAAATTTTCGGTCTTTTTTCATTTGTTTAGCAAAAAATAAAAAACTCAGCATTGATTAAATACCACCAAAAGAAAGCTCTATCTGTCTCAAAAAATTTTGTTTTTGTACAGCGTTGCATGACAGCGCAATTGTCATTCAAAGTGTGACAACACTGAAAGCTGAAAATTAGCCTGGGCAGGAATGGGGTAAAAGTGCTGCTCATCCTTTATAGCAATCTGAATTTCTGCATTCCATTGGTTATAATAGTGCAGCCTTACATCTCAGAGGCAGCTTTGTACCCCACAAATACGTTACATTCTTTACAGAACACTGTACCATAGGGTCTGTGTGGGGATGTTGGCTGCCACAGAGGGTGTCAATCTGTACATTAACCAACATTAGCAAACCCTTTTATTTTCTGTCATTATTTGGCAGTTTTTAAACAGTTTGTTATCAACACTGAACTGAGATGGTACTTCTCTGGTATAAGAACACACCAACAAATAGCTATCCTAGAGAGGTAAAAAATTATGAACACAAATCCATCCAAAGGCAGAACTGAAATAAAGCACCAAATACAATAAAATACAAAATTAAATGCAATATATCAAATAAAGTCCATATGTGTCAATGTGGCCTAGGCCTCAAAAACATGAAACGTGGGGCTAACCCATATTAGGTTAGATGGCAGGGATAGTTGATCACCACAAATGCTGACTACAAGCTCACTGCTGGGCTCTTTGAGAGAGATTACTGTACTATCCAAATATTGTTGAGAACAATCTGTGATTGTTTAGTGCAACATACTGTATGCACTTGCTAAATGTAAATTTACTGGGTTTGTTCATTTTTATGTTGTTTATTAAAGTGGTATTATACTATGCAATTTGTGCCTTGGCTAGTATCTGAGCTTGTGATGGACACTAGTTAATGAGAAGTACCACCTCTCCTGCTGGCTTTTGAGCTCATGCTGGGGATCATTATGAGAAGCATTTTTGAACCTACCATTAATTTGGGGGTGGTTTTCCTACCAGTCGCGGGTCACATTGGTGATGTGTGAACACTATGGGGTTGATTTACTAAAGGCAAATAGAATGTGCACTTTGCAAGAGCAGTTGCTCCAGTGTTTAGTAAATGAGCAGAAGCTCTGTTAAATTCCATCATCCAAACATGTGCAAGCAAAAATGCATTTTTTTTTTATTTTCCTTGCACCTGATTTGGTATTCTTTGCAAAGTGAAGCTACCTCATTTACTAAGCTATGGAGCGACTGCACTAGCAGAGTGCAAATGCACTTTGCAAAGTGCCCAGTCTATTTGCCTTTAGTAAATCAACCCGTATGTGGCTACAACAGTATAGGATTCCTGATCACTTCACATGAATTTTATCCACTGAGGTTTATTATTAGTGGAGTTTGATTTATGGAGACATATGGACTTTATTTAATATATAGTTACATAGTTGGTAAGGTTGAACAAGGACATTAGTCCATCCAGTTCAACCTGTGCGTGTGTGTGTTTATGTCAATACCATTTCCTATATCCCTGTATATTGCACTTACTAAGATGCCCATCTACGGTTTTTATTTAATTATCGTCACTCTTCGCTGACACCACATATTGGGGAAGGGAGTTCTACTGCTCTAACAGTAAAGGACTTTCCTCACAGTTGAGGCTTCTCCTCCAATTTCATTGAGTGGCCATGTGTTTTCTTAAGTGATCTGAACATTACATTTTGTATAATATTGTTTTATGCACCTTCTTTCAGTGCTGCCTTTGGATGTATTTGCATTCATAATTTATTACTGCCATATATGATTTTGAGTTAGCTGCTTACTGGGTATATATTATAGTGAGCACAATGTTGTTATAAGTTTTATTCTTCAGAGGTAAGGCTGAACTGTTACAGAAATTCAAGGAGTTCAAATGCCTTCTGATGACAGGTTCTATTTAAACTTCATTATTGTATAAATTACCCCCAAAACCTTTATCAAAACCATGACTGAATTGCAATGAATTTTCTGTGATGTCAGGGATAATAAATTTTTCTTTTTAATTTGTGTGCTTTTTATTCAGTCAGTTGTGTCTAGGTCTTGGGTAAGTGCGCTCCATGTTCTCCAATCTTGTACTACTTATTTTGGTTGTTTCATGTTCTGGCTAGTGTCAGCTTTTATGGCGGCTAATCATTGTGTCCTTTGGTGGCCTGGCTTCCTTTTGCCCCAACAAATCCAAGCATAATTGCCTTTTCCAGCGAGCTCGATCGCATGACATTTTTAACTTTGGCTTGATAAATACACCCCCCATGTCATTTCCAGCACTAGGCAGAAAGTTAGTGCAACACTGGAACGATTGTATTAAAAAAGTCAGTCATTCAAAAGAAAAAAAGCAAGAATCCTATTGGTTTTCATTTTGTGAATTTTATAAATCAGCCTAAGCAATATCTCCTACTAAAATAAAATGATATGCTAATTCTATGCAAAAGAAGTTGACTGTTCATAAGGCCATCAAGAGTATTATCCTCTACATTGTAGATGTTTCTGTTCCATTTTAAAATCAGCTAAATAATATATGTAAAATAGAAAGGTGATTAATAATGAAACATTGAGGAAAATATTATAATGCATTACTTCTCTTAGAGGCTGCTGCATCTCAAGTCATTTCAAATAACAGGAAAGAGGTCTCTTTTATTTACCATTGGCTGACAGAGTGGTATATTATTGTATTTCCTTCTCTCAATGCCATATTTTGGTAATGAATTAGAAATATTGTATGTTGTTACCCTTTCTCCTATTCTATATGCCAGGAAATGTCTAAGTGAATCAATATTTGACAGCTGCTGTTGGTCCCTGTGTTGCCATGGTTACGGGAGGACACATGGCAACAGTGGCCTAACAGGTCACACCCTCTGCTGAGCTACGGTGTCTCTTGAGAGATGACCTTTTGCTTTTTTTCACTTTCTCTATAAATAGTTTTTTTTCCCTCCTGTGTCACTAAGCACTAAATTGGCATTGTAGACACAATTACAGATTGGAAAAGAATCTCGATCATACCCACACCTGTCATGGCAGGGCTTATTTTTCAATCTGTAACTGTGCGTGCAATGGCAATTTAGTACTTAACAACAGGGGGCAAGCCTCATGCCATTGTGGGCCATATTAACCAATAAGCTAGCTTGACTGACCCTTGTATGTGGGACGGTGGCTGATTTCTATTTAGACTGTCCCTTGTGCAACAGACTACACTAAATGAGCCTCTTGGATGATAGACATAATGACATAATGATAATAAATGGTGTTTAGGACATAGCAGAAAAAATAATAGGAAAACAGGTAATAGTGCCTTTATAGTAGCCAGAGGCAATCCTAGATCTTTCTCTCTTTTCTAGAAAATATGTCTTTCAGATATTGAATGCAGGCATCTACACCACAATACATACTAGCTGTGACATTACCATCCCACATATTTTATTGTCCTACTGACACGAAGATATTTACTTACTCAAGGCAGCATGACTAGAAAATACATTGAGCAGAAACATACAGTATGTGCTCTTCTGCTTGCTGCTATTATTTTTTTTTATTTGATGATAGAATGATGACGGATGATGTTATGGTCAAAGCCCAACTCAATTAAAAAAAGATCTAGCCTTGCAGTGCTCCCTAACATACACACACAGCCAGGGTTACATTCTAATTATGTTTAGGTATGTAGGAATAAGTAAAAATACAATTATTCAGTGGTTCAGCAGGGTCCCACCAGCGGTGAGACTGGTCCCTCACAGTCCTGCATCCTACATTATGATTCAGAGGGACTCCCCTCAGACCAAAGCTTCGGGAAGAAGCAGACAGCACCAGAGGCAGCCAGAGCAGGGTATAGGGTAAGTAATCCTCGCTGTTGCTGTACCTCCTAGAAATAAGGAGCATTTAACCCTTCCAATATTGAGGGGAGGAGGCACTGCAAGGGTAGATTTTTTTTCCCGATTCCCGGAGTTGGGTTTTAACAGAGTAAAAAAAAGACAAAATGTCTCACTTTTTTTGACCACAGGCCCTGTGCATCCTTTTATCAACTCAGTGCTAAATTGATATGCAGTTCCACAAGGATACTATTTTAAAGAGGGTGAGTTCTTCTTTGGAAGAGGCGATGTTCAGCAGTGAGAAAAGGGCTTCACAATTGTGGGTGAAGTCCTGTGCTCGGACTGGGCAAGGCTGGGCATCAGAGTGCACCATGTAGATTGCCTGAGCCAGCCACTTAGCGTGACGACCAGGTAAGAATTGTTAGTGCATGTAGTGTGTGAGTGTCAAGCATAGAGGGATACTGCATAATAGAGAAAAAGGTGGTGCACCTGTTTGGGTCATTTGGAGGATCCCTCTTTATGGTTGAAGGGGCATGTTTATGTTGTAAAGAGTCACAGTGCCCCAGTAACTTTAAAGTGTATTTCAAGACAAAATTAAGAAAAAACTTTTTTTTACAATAAATGCCCATTTCCCATGTTGCAGATTTAAAAGTACTGAACATTAATTTTGAAATGACAGTAACATTCTCTTATTTGAGATCTGCTAAAATAAATTGGATCGCAATGGACTGATGGGGATTTAGGCTTTAATAATGAAGTCATTTGTTTAGTAAATTGCATTTTATGCTAGTCTACGAATCAACTTGTCTGTATTTGTTTCTATTTGTATATTATACATACATATTTTTCAGATCTGGAATTTAATAGTGCATTCATTTTCATAGTTTGCTGGCTATTTTAAATATAAAAAGACAATTGTTTCTTCAACTCATGAAAGGCTGATTTTAATTCCATCTCTAAAATGTTATTTTATGAACCAAATGGCTTGTCTAGTGCAATGAAAACGTATAGATTTTCAATCAACACACAACACACATTCAAACATTTTATTGGAGTGATAAAGCCATTATACCGCAGACTGGTAAATATATTTACTTTCAGTTTGTCTCCGTCTGAGTCACCTTGTGATGTCTCTACTTTAGGGCGAAATTGTTTTAGGTTATTTATGGATGCATAAAAAAATCCTAATTCATGGTACCACCATAAAATAAAATGTTAGAACACATGAATATAGAAGCAACACTTTCTTAATGTCCTGTATTTAAATAAATTGACATCTTTAATGTCAGCCTCTGGTGTCAGTAAATCTATAATGCCAATTCATGGTGATTTTCAAAAGTAATTTGCCATGTGTTAGTTAATGTATAATTCCTTAGTAATCTAATGTCAAATAAAAATTTCTAGTGCCCATGCAAAGTCTAAAACCAATCCCAATGGCAGTAAATGTCTGTCTCTGATGCTCATTTATATATCTAATGGCCGCTTGTAGTGCCATTAACTTATATTGCCACCTTCCGATGCCTCTATTAAGTAAAAAAAGGTCCATCATGCTGGTTAAGGAGGAGCAAATCTGCCTGGGTTTAGTTTGTGATCAGTTTTGCAAAATTTGCTCAAAGTTCATGAATGTTGTGGTGAACCCCATTATACTCTATAGTGGGCGGACCATGATATTTGATTATCTCAAATCAAAGGCATGAGAAGCAGTGTTAATTTTGGCAGCATATTACGATTTAGTTTTAGTCTTATGCCGCGTACACACGGTCGGACTTTTCACCTGCAAAAGTCCGACGGACGCCGCCGGACCAAGTCCGGCGGACAATCCGACCGTGTGTGGTCTCCATCGGACTTCCGACGGACCGTTTCGGGCGGAAATCCGACGTACTTTAGATTTGAAGCCTGCTTCAAATCTTTACGTCGTACCTCCGCCGGACTCAGTTCCTGACGGAAAGCCCGTTCGTCTGTATGCTAGTCCGAAGGACCAGATACGACGGAGGAGCAGGTTACTGCATCTCGCGCTCGCTGCAATAGGAAAAACTAATTTTCCCATTGCGGCGAGCGCGGGGGGCATCCCAGGCCCTTAGGTCTGGTATGGAACTTTAAGGGGAACCCCCCTACGCCGAAAAACTGGCGTGGGGGTCCCCCCAAAATCCATACCAGACCCCGATCCGAGCACGCAGCCCGGCCGGTCAGGAAAGGGGGTGGGGACGAACGAGCGCCCCCCCCTCCTGAACCGTACCAGGCCGCATGCCCTCAACATGGGGGGGTGCTTTGGGGGAGGGGGCGCCTTGCGGTGCCCCCCCACCACAAAGCACCTTGTCCCCATGTTGATGAGGACAAGGGCCTCTTCCCGACAACCCTGGCCGTTGGTTGTCGGGGTCTGCGGGCGGGGGGCTTATCGGAATCCGGGAGCCCCCTATAATAAGAGGGCCCCCTAAAACGTCACAGTCCCAGCATGCCCAGGGACTGTGACATCATATGGGGGCGGGGTCTCCGCCTATATAAGTCACAACGCAGCCCTCAGAGACCAGTCCAGCTGGAGAGAGCGTCGTGTCAACATCTGGGGAAGGGAAGAGAAGAGAACACAAGAAGCCAAGAAGCCAAGAAGTCCGGACCTCCGCTGGCAATAGAGCTACCTGAAGACAGCGGAGGGGCCGGCCGAAGACCTGGGACACCGGGAGAAGAGGCCGGAGAGCGGAGAAGAACCAACCGGACGCCGGGAGAAGATGAACCAGAGGGACCCCCGAAGACGGAAGAAGACCCCCCCGGAGCTGTTTAATAAATTATTTTAAAAACCTGTGTTGTGTTTTATTATTGACACTTTTTACCTAGGTGAATGGGTAGGGGTACCATGTACCCCATACTCATTCACATAGGGTGGGGGGGCCGGGATCTGGGGGCCCTCTTATTATAGGGGGCTCCCGGATTCCGATAAGCCCCCCGCCCGCAGACCCCGACAACCAACGGCCAGGGTTGTCTGGAAGAGGCCCTTGTCCTCATCAACATGGGGACAAGGTGCTTTGTGGTGGGGGGGCACCGCAAGGCGCCCCCTCCCCCAAAGCACCCCCCCATGTTGAGGGCATGCGGCCTGGTACGGTTCAGGAGGGGGGGGGGCGCTCGTTCGTCCCCACCCCCTTTCCTGACCGGCCGGGCTGCGTGCTCGGATTGGGGTCTGGTATGGATTTTGGGGGGACCCCCACGCCGGTTTTTCGGCGTAGGGGGTTCCCCTTAAAGTTCCATACCAGACCTAAGGGCCTGCGACGGGTCTCGCAAGGTTTCAATCTCGCCAAAAAAAGCGGCGAGATTGAATTCCTTTTCTAGTCCCGTCGTACCCAAGTCACGTTCAAAATGAACGGACTTGTCCGTGTGGGGGAAAGTCCGTTCATTCTGGAAGTCCGTCGGGAAGACCGGATTCCGGAAAGTCCGGCCGTGTGTAGGCAAGTCCGGCCGTTCAGAAAGTCCGGCGGTAGTCCGCCGGAAGTCTGGCGGCAAGTACGTCGGACCTAGCTTTCTAGAAAGTCCGACCGTGTGTATGCGGCATTAGTCTTAGGACTAAAATGGCATTTTAGTTTTAGTCCCATTTTAGTCTTCTGCAATTGTTTTAGTTTTAGTTGTATTTGGTCAACTAAATCTCTAGTACATTTTAGTCGACTAAAACTCATTTTAGTCATCTAAAATCTAATGGGTGTAATTAAATTGTAATGCATTAGTTAACATTTCTCTACAATTTCCAAACTCATTATATACTGCTGGAGTGAAAAATCTCATATATTATTTAAGGTATTGTGGTATGAACATGCACTACAGACCAGTGTTAATTTTGAAGTCAAATTTCAATTTAGTTTTAGTCTTAGTCTTTTGACTAAAATGCCATTTTAGTTTTAGTCCCATTTTAGTCTTTTGATTAAAATGCCATTTTCGTTTTAGTCGTATTTTAGTCATCTCAATTGTTTTAATCGTATATTAGTCAACTAAAATAGTATTCATTTAGTCAACTAAAATGTTTTAGTCGACAAAATTAACACTGATGAGAAGCTGGGAACCACCATGGAGGATATGTGCTATTGCCAAAATTAAAAATAAACACATTGTCAACTTTCCCTAACAGCTCCAACACAAAATAACAATATTTCTGTGGTGGGCCCACCCTTTTATAGAAAGGAGGCTAAGGTTGTTAATTCCTTCAAATTATTTAACACTTGTGACTCAGCTGTTCTGGGGCTAAGGCTTTGCACTGCTTTATAGGTTGTTCTATTGTTAAAACTTTGCAAATTCTAGGAATTCACCATAGACCCATGGTAGTGGCAAACCTGAACCTCATCCCTAATGCTGGTGAACATACAGTACAGGCAATTCATCAGGGTCCTTGATGACGTCACATATGACGAAACACGTAAGATGGAGCTAGGATGAGCAGACGCCATCTTGGATGTTGGCTGGCCAGCTGTTACACAAGTGTCTCCTGGATATCTTTGGCATATTTGCACATCGGGCAAGTTTTGGAGGATTCCTCCTGTGATTTGAAGGAGCATTCTGTCAGTCTGTGCTATTTTGATACCTCAAGCTTTGTTGAACACTCTTTATATGACAGTTATGCAGCTCTGGTAAGCTGCTTTAGTGTACACATTGTTAGTGTATCTGCACACATGGTTCAATCCCAATTGATTTCACATCACATGTTCTTTTATTACTTGCAGTAGTTAAATACTGCATTACAGTCACTGGATAGAGCTGAGGAGCATAGGAAATACATACATCTTTGTAACAAGAGATACAATGTAACAATTGTAAAGAAAGCTAGAGGGAGATAGCAAATAAATGTGACTAATGGATACATTACCTTACTAATACCCTAAAGCATTCTCTAGAATTATTACATTATCAGGGAGATTTACTAAAACTGGTACACTCAGAATTTGGTGCAGCTGTTCGTGACAGCAAATCAGCTTCTAACTTCCGCTTGTTCAATTAGGCTTTGGCATTAACATCTGGAAGCTGAATGGCTTTTGTGCAGAGCTGCACCAGATTTTGTACTCTTTAGTTTTGGTAAATAACCTCTCTGTATCACTAGTTACAAAGACATACCTACATCCTATGCTCCTCAGCCCTATCTAGTATCCATAATATGGTATTTTACTATTGCAAATAAAAGAACATTGGTTCAGAGGAGAAAATAGCCTAACCAACATTCGTTTTTTCCCAATTCATACAGAAAAAATGTACATGCAGATTCGCTGAATGGCTATTCTATTTTTTTATAAATAGGATACTAAGTGGAGTTGCTTTCATGTAGGGGAAACATTTTTACTTTATAAAATACTGTCCTGCTACACTACAGGGTTAATTTACTAAAACTGCAGAGTGTTAAATCTAGTGCAGCTGTGCATGGTAGCCAATTCGCTTCTAACTTCAGCTTGTTCAGTTAAGCTTTGACAAAAACCCTGGAAGCTGATTGGTTTCTATGCAGAGCTGCACCAGATTTTGCACTGTCCAGTTTTAGTAAATCAACCCCTATGCATGCTTTTTCTCGGTGCTGGGAACCTTGCACTAAACACTGATAGCACCAAGCACCAAGAACAAATATATCACAAATGTATATGTTAGTACTGCTAAAAGATTAATCATTTAATTCCCAATATCCCAGTACCCTCTGCTGCCTGTAGGTTTTGTTACACTGCTATACATAAATTTCTTCTTCATACAGATGACGTGTTGTAGTGAAATGTATTGATGACCCACTAAAACTAATAGCATATGTTTAGAGCCAGTAGGTGACTGTATGTGGAATGAATCCAACACTATGATGCAGCCTTATGGTGAGACATCTGTGACCTTTATCCTACGGGCACTGATCTAGATAACAAAATCGTGCATCTAATCTTAATTCTTGGGATCTTCTGCCAATAAATTACTACTTCAATCTCTTTTGTTTATGGTAGAAAAAAAGCCAAGGAAACTCCAAGCTCACTTACCGACCAGCCCACGGACAACCAAATTAACCGGTCTAACAGTATGCGTTAAAAACAGGGTTTTAGTCTGCATACATTTGCAAATACATGTGTAAGCTACAGGCCCCACCAAGGCACCCTGGTATCTGTGGTCCTATCACTAACTTATAAGTGGCTCCACAGTGGAAGCACATGCATTCTGATGGATAGATAGAGGGCAGATGGACTGAAGGGAGCCCACTGCTTCTTAAAGGCACAGGGGCACACTGAACACCTAGCACATAGCACAATGGCTGCAAAGGTGTCAGTGCATTGCCTGACCAGTATATCAACAGTACAAAAAGGTAAGCTACTGCCCCCACCTATAACTGGCCTTTGCAGCAAAGAGCATTGGAGGGCAACATATGTTAGAAAAAGGCTAAGGAACAATCCAAGAAAAATTCCAAGCTCACTTACCAACCAGCCTGCAATCTCTTTTGTTTATGGACTTGATATAATTTTTTCACTAGTTCCCTAAGGATTGTGGTCAGTCCATCTATACCTAATCTGTAATATGTGCATAACAGTCATCAGAACATAGAACCATGCACAGGATCAGGGCCAAGCATGCATCAGCATATGTGCATGCTTGTTTGAATTGACTGTGGAGCTCTGTGGCCTATTTAAAGCACTGCAAAAGTTAAGATCATTGCTATGTGGCCATCCGCTCCTGTGACCTATAACCCGACTCTGCTTGTCCCTATGATCTATCCAGTTTGCCTTCTGACTATATTTGATCTCAATCCCTCCGGTGCCTGACCTCTGGCTTGCTTCTTGACTCTGCACCTTTCTTATCCCTTCAGATCATGTGCCTGTGTGATGCTGACCTTGGCTCCCAATTATGTTCTCGTCTTCTGAATCAGTACCTCTGCTGCCTGCCCATTGTCAACTTCTGCCTGTCTGACCACGTTCCTGCCTCCTGCTTCTGCAAGCCCTGTGACCACATCCAAGGCATACATTTCTGTCTGTCAGTTTCTACTTCATGACAAGATCAAGTTCTTCTTTTGGCAGGGTTTACTACAGGTGCCTGTGCCACTCCTTATCCTGTCCTACCCTGTCATCAATCTTGGGGGACAAACAGGACAGGAGGTGTAAGGAAAAGCCCTCTCATCAGCTCGACCTCTACCTGGTATGTGACAATTAGGCTCAATGCACACAAGGCATATGATTTAGACTGAAAAATGTAAACCACTGCAGCCATCACATCTAAGAACTGGTAAGCTGCAACATATTTCATTTTTGCTCGTGGGTTTAGATATTGTTTAAAGGAAAAGGTAACAATATTTCAAATTTCCCATACAGGTATTTAAAAAGAAAACCACTCAGAATTTTTAGTCCTTACTCAATGTAGTAAAAAATGTTTGCATAGAGCTGCACATCAATTAATATTTGTAAAAGCGGAACTTTACCCTCCATCCTCCACCCCAAATTTTTTAAATGATAGCCCTACCTACCTGGTGGTGAGTTCTGCTAACTTTTGATACTCACCCTCCCAGCGGGTCCATCGCTGTCCAGCTAGGAGACTCTTCTCTTCTGACAGCGCTCGGTCCCGCACCTCCAGGTTCAGCTGGCACGCCTCCCGATGATGTGCGGACAGGCCCGCCCTCTCCTTCCTTCTTCAATGAAAGCCTAGGCTTCCTGAGATTTGTGACGTACATATCCCAGGAGGCACAGCGGGAGTGTGCACGTCATTCCCCTAAGGCGAGTGACGTGCATGGGGAGGTGGGACATATATATATATATATATATATATATATATATATATATATATATATATATATATATATATATATATAAAAAGAGGTACACAAAAAAAAAGCAAAACCCTATTCCTGCAGAGGACGGGAGGAAAGGTGGAGAGGTGGGATCGTCTTTGGGAGGCTGAAGGACTGCTTTAAGTGGAACATGCTGTATGCTTTATATATGCTTGATTTCGTTTTAGCATGAGAAATGTTTAAGAAAAATATTGTAAAGAACTCAGCAAAAAAGACAAGGAGCAGTATGACAATCTCTAAAAGGTTAGTCTAACCTGCAGCATTTTAGGGGAACTATTTAATACATTACAGAAAGAGAAAAAGTGTATTCTACTTATATTTCACAGACAGTTTTTCCAAGTAGTCTCACATATTCTACTCTAAGGGGTCTATTTATAAGAGCCCTTGCACACTGGGGCGGGGGTGGCATCGGCGGTAAAACGCCGCTATTACTAGCGGCGTTTTACCGTCGGTATGCGGCCGCTAGCGGGGCGGTTTTACCCCCCGCTAGCGGCCGAGAAAGGGTTAAATACCACCGCAAAGCGCCTCTGCAGAGGCGCTTTGCCGGCGGTATAGCCGCGCCGTCCCATTGATTTCAATGGGCAGGAGCGGTAAAGGAGCGGTATACACACCGCTCCTTCACCGCTCCGAAGATGCTGCTGGCAGGACTTTTTTTACCGTCCTGCCAGCGCATCGCTCCAGTGTGCAAGCCCTCGGGGCTTGCACACTGGAATACAAGCAGCGGCACTTTCGGGGCGGTTTGCAGGCGCTATTATTAGCGCAATAGCGCCTGCAAACCGCCCCAGTGTGCAAGGGCTCTAAGAGAAAGCACATTTGTCCATTGAATCTGCATGTACATTTGTTCTTAGGAAAAATTAATGTTCTTTAGACTATTTTTTCTTCTGAACAAATGTTCTTTTAATATGGGCAGAGGTAAAATATTACAAAGTTGTCCATTATGGCCACTACATGGAGTTAAGGGGCATAGGAAAGACAAACGTCTTTGTAACAAAAGATACAATATAACAATTCTAGAAAACACTAGAGGGAATTGGCAAATAAATGTGAAGATTGCTAAACTTTGGTTAACCAACATTGGTTACATTGACAACTAACATTAGTCACCCTGCAAACATGATAGATAACTGGACAGACACTATAGAGGATAGTTCTAATATAGTTATATGAGTGAAATGTAGTCAGAGATTGACTACTCTGGTTTTTTTTTTTTTTTATTTGTGGAATAAGCACCCCGTCAACCTTCATTCTTTTTTTTTTTTTAATCCAAAGACAAAAGTTTATTGAGGTAGAAAAAAAAACATACATCTCAAGACAATGCAGCTAACAGAATAAACAGCCAGTTAAGCATAAACACAAATCTGCAATAAGAGCTCCATAACCAGAATAGGTTACAAAGTAAAACCCTCTCAAACATACGCTTCATCCTATATTTTTTTTTCCCCAAATGTTTTTAGAACACATTATCAAGATAATCCAGTCAATTACTTTTTAATAGAATACATTTCTTAGCTGGCATCAATGCCAAGTAGCCTGTCTATGACCAGATCCGCTGGGGCGAGCCCAGGCACTTCCAGCCACGGACCCCACAGTTTTTCAAATTTTTGTGTGCAACCCCTGTGCTGACAAATCACCTTCTCCCTCCGGAGCACATTACCCACAGTAGCAGTCTATTCCATGACTGTAGGGGGATTCTCTGACTTCCAATGTGTCATTATTAACTTACGAGATAAAAATAGGGTTTGGACAATTGCAACTCTAGTACACTCTTCCCATTCAAATTCCTCCAGCAGATTGAGCAAGCAGGGTTTAGGATCTAGAGTGATAGAGATCTGAAATATCCTGTTAAGAGTGTCCACCACTCCCTCCCAATAGGAATGTAGTTTTGGACATCTCCACAGTAGATGGATCGGGTCACCATGATCTAGTTTACATCCAGTGCAGGTCTGTGTAGACAATAGCCCCATAGTGTGCAGTCTGTGTGGTGTATAGTACACCCTCGGGAGGATATACAGTTACGTTAATCTTTGTGAAACATTTAGGGAGCAAGTCGGTACCGTCTGGAGAGCTTCCTCCAATTGATCCCCATCAATCTGATCGACATCCCCCACCCATTGATCTTTTACTCTTAACCACTTCACCCCCGCGCTATAGCCGAAAGACGGCTGCAGCGCAGACGCTATCTGCCGGGTGGCCATCCCTGGACGTCCTGCTGTTTACTTCCGCGATGCGCACTCCCGCGGGCGCACATCAGGGAAGTTCTGTGCTGGCCGTGTCCCTTGGACACAGCCAGTCACAGATCACCATAAACAGCCAATCACAGCGGCCGTTTACAGTGTGATTAGTGGTGCCAATGAGAGATGATCTCATATGTAAACATATGAGATCATCTCTCATCGCCAGCTCTCCCTCCTCACACAGAGACAGCGTGTGAGGAGGGAGAGCGAACCGCTGCAGCGATCAGTTAGAAAAAAAACAAAAACAAAAAAAAGTCACGTCAGTGCCATCCGTCACCTCTGTCATCTGTCCCCACTGTCATCTGTCATCTGTCCCCACTGCCATCTGTCCCCACTGTCATCTGTCATCAGTGTCATCTGTCATCAGTGCTACATATTAGTGCCATCTGTCATCAGGGCCACCTGTCAGTGTCACGTGCCATCTGTTAGCAGTGCCATCTGTCCCCACTGTCATCCGTCATCAGTGCCATCTGTCATCAGTGCCACATATTAGTGCCATCTGTCATCAGTGTCACGTGCCATCAGTGCCACATATCAGTGCCATCTGTCATCAGTGTCACGTGTCATCAGTGCCACGTATTAGTGCCATCTGTCATCAGTGCCACATATTAGTGCCATCTGTCATCAGTGCCACATATTAGTCCCATCTGTCATCAGTGCCACATATCAGTGCCATCTGTCATCAGTGTCACGTGTCATCAGTGCCACGTATTAGTGCCATCTGTCATCAGTGCCACATATTAGTGCCATCTGTCATCAGTGCCACATATTAGTCCCATCTGTCATCAGTGCCACATATAAGTGCCATCTGTCATCAGTGTCACATGTCATCAGTGCCACGTATTAGTGCCATCTGTCAGTGCCACGTATTAGTGCCATCTGTCATCAGTGCCACATCAGTGCCATGTATCAGTGCCAACTGTCATCAGTGCACATCAGTGTCATCAGTGCCACGTATCAGTGCCATCTGCCATCAGTGCCACGTCAGTCTTATGTGTCATTGTCCTGGTGCTCCAGGGCCTTCAAAAGTGTAATAGGCAGTCAACATGTTAGATGTGTAATTTATGCTCCTAGAACACCTGACGGTGCTCCCTGCATGTTGAGCCTCTTTATGTGGCCAGACAGTGAAAAAGTTCCACACATGTGGTATCGTAATACTCAGGAGGAGTAGCAGAATGTATTTTGTGGTGTTATTTGTGGCATATACATGCCATGTGAGAGGAATAACCTATTACAATGACAATTTTGTGGGGAAAAAAATAAAAAATAAAAAAATCTTCATTTTGCAAAAGAATTGTGGGAAAAAATGACAACATCAAAAAGCTCACCATGCATCTTACTAAATACCTTGGAATGTCTACTTTCAAAAAAGGGGCCATTTGGGGGGTATTTGTACTTTCCTGACTTGTTCGGGTCGCAAGAAATGAGATAGGCCACCAGTACATCAGGTGTGATCAATTTTTTATGATTTGCACTACAGCTTGTAGACTCTCTAACTTTCACACGGACCAAATAATATCCACTAATTTGGGTTATTTTTACCAAAGATATGTAGCAGTATAAATTGTTGCCAAAATTTATGAAGAAAAATTAATAATTTCCAAAATTTTATCACAGAACTAAGAAAATGCGTTTTTTTTTCAAAATTTTCGGTCTTTTTTCATTTATAGCGCAAAAAATAAAAAACCCAGAGGTGATCAAATACCACCGAAAGAAAGCTCTATTTGTATGAAAAAAAGGACAAAAAATTCATTTGGGTACAGTATTACATGACTGAGTAATTGTCATTCAAAGTGTGAGAGCACCGAAAGCTGAAAATTAGTCTGGGCAGGAGGGGGGTTTAAGTGCCCAGTAGGCAAGTGGTTAAAGGGTGTTTTTTTCAGAAAATTCTGCAGTAGCATATTATAACATTGAGATATAAGCCCCTTGGAGGTAGAGGCCCCCTTGTTCAAATTAAACAGAGCTGTCAGAGACTGATACCATTCTGAATATTTACTCTAAGATATTATGGCATGCCATGATAAAAATTGCATGAAATGTGGTAGACCAAACCTCTCTTGCAAAGCTTCAAAGGTCAGGAAAACTTGTCTGAGAAACAGCACCCCATACCTCTTCCATAATGCCCTGTACAGCTTGGCAATTTCTATGTAAGTACCATTTGACCAAATCGGGCTGAACTCAGTATATCCTGTCACTCCCTGCAAATATCTAGTTTTATTCCATATTTTTTGAATAGGATTATATGTTGGAAAGGACTTAGGTGGCTTACCGAACACCTGAGCCTCCAGAGGCACCAGAACCATCTCACTCCCTGTCGTGTGCAACATCACACGTCTGAGGAGCTGCTGTTGGTTCCCCCCTGTTCTACCTCCACATTCAGTGTTCCTCTCAAATGCTGCATCTGTGCAGCCAAAAAATACAGCCAGGGATTGGGCAGGGCCAGATCTCCATAATTTTTTGGGGAGCTGCAGAAATTTAAGTTTTACTCCGGGGAACGTTTTTTTCCAGATTAAGGTGCGGAATAAGGAGTTTACTATCCTAAAGGTTTTAAGGGGGACCATAACTGGGGAGTTATGTAGGACGTACAGTAACTGGGGCATAAGAATCATCTTAATTAAGTTGACCCTACCAGCTACAGACAGGTAGAGGGAATTCCATGTTTTAATGCGATCCCGGAACCTTTCTAACAGTGGGGAAATATTAAGCCACCCATACTCCCAGATAGAAGGTGTCACCTGGACTCCCAGATAGCGGAATGAGGTAGCAATTGGTATAACACAATCATCCGGAGGTGTACCACCCTCATCTATGGGCATAAGGGTGGACCTTGTCCAATTTATTCTGAGTCCTGAGAAATCACTAAACTCCGTTATGGTGTACATAGTTTCCTTAAGAGAACCTTCCACATCTCCTAGCAGAATCCTCGTATCATCCACATAGAGCATCACTTTTTCTTGTCTGTCCCCATAACGGAAACTGACAATACCCAGATTATCTCTAATCTGGATTGCCAGTGGTTCAATGGCGAGCACGAAGAGCAAAGCTGATAAAGGGCACCCTTGTCTTGTTCCCCTTCCCAGAGCAAAAGTATTGGACATGCTGCCTGATGCCCGGATAGCCACCTGCGGGTGACAGTATAGTAGGCAGACCCAGGAGATATAAGTTTCACCAAAGCCAAACTTCTGGAGAACCCCCACAAATACGGCCACTCAATGCTATTGAATGCCTTCATAGCATCCAGTGAAAGCAGAGCTCTTTGTCCTACATTATCAGCTGCGGATTGCATATTTAAGAAGAGTCTCCTCAAGTTGACCGCAGTGGACTTATTGGGCATAAATCCGGCTTGGTCAGAGTGCACAATAGACGTAATTACCCCATTGAGTCTAAGAATTGCTAGAATTTTAATGTGACTCTGTAGTAATGGTATGGTTGTATATGAGCCCGGATCCACCGGGTCCTTGCCTGAATTTAAAATTAGCACAATGTTGGCCTTGAACATAGATGGAGGCAGGACTCACCGCTTCCTAGACATGTGCATTCGTTTTCGTCTGAATGCATTTTCGTCCGAATTTCAGGTATTTTCATTATCGTTTTAACAAACGATAACGAAAGTGCAGAATCCGAAAAACAAAAGATCCGACATAAACAAATGCTTTGTTTTTGTTTTCGTTGCTACAACAGTTCGATATAGATAGGAGATTCGACATGATGATGACAATAACAATCTGTGTCCATCAAACCTGTGGTCGAATGTGCCTAACCTTAACTCTATTAGTCCAAGATTATTCTACATAGAGAGAAAAGATTCAACATAGAGAGAAAAGATTTGACGTAGGGGAGAAAAGATTTGACGTAGGGGAGAAAAGATAAATAAAAATAATGATGATGATGTATGTTATTGGCTGATTGTAACCAAAGAGGAGGAGCAGTAAAATAGCTAGAACTAAGTACACACTTACTTTGGCTTATGGTGTCTGTTGTTGAAGATTCAACGAAGCAGGTAAACTATACGGCGTCGTACAGTTTAGCTGCTCCGTCGAATCTTCTTTGAACATTCAACAGACACCATAAGCCTTCAATGACAGATTCGACCTTAATTTGGATTTTCGGACGAATGCAATTTTTAACGAAAAACTAAATAAATAAAAACGAATTTCGGGAGTAACTAAATAAATGTATTTTTCGGACCAAAACGAAATTCCGAAACAAAATATTTCAGTGTGCACATGTCTACCGCTTCTTAGCTGCATTGAAGACCATTAGCAATTGAGGGAGGAGCACTCCCGCATACTGTTTGTAAATTTCCATTGGTAGATGGTCTTCATCAGGGGCTTTACATTTGGGAAACTCAGAGAGTGCATTTTGTAACTCCTCTAAGGTAAGTGGAGCATCTAAAGCTCCCCTCTGCTCATCTGTGAGTTTTGGGAAGTTGATACAGTTTAAATAAGCAGTCAGGTCCTCAGGAGTATACTCAGCGGTAGGAAAATAAAGTTAGATATAGAAACTCGCTAATTCCCACAGGATGTGATCAGGGGAATGCACAAGTTTACCCCCTGGAGTTTTAATAGCTCCAATAGCTGGAGAACGTTGCTGGGAATTAGCTATCTTAGCCAGAAGGCCCCCTGTGCTTTCCCCCTCCTCAAAAAACACCAATTTAGAGAAGAACCTCTTTTTCCCTGCCGAGGACACCAGCCTCTCATAAGCAAATTGAGCACACTGCCATGCCTCTCTGGCCGAGTCAGTAGGATCTTGCACATATTTCGCCATCAAGGCATGTACCTGTTTCTCCAGCTTCTCCCTCAGCCCTTAAGAATTATGCTTAACTTTAGTAATTCCTACAAATGCCTCTCAGAAAGGCTTTAAATGCATCCCACTGGGCCAAAGGGGAGTCAGCAGGATCCAGTTCGGTAAAGAACTCATGCATGCTCCGCTTCATCCCCTCAATGCGATAGAAATAACTTCAGCCAAAAGGCATTACATTTCCAGGGTGCCCTGGGCAGCCTTGAGAGTTGGGGACACAATTAGGCGTATCACCGTGTGCGAATGATCCAACATACATCGGGGCTTATATACAACTTCCGAGACGGATGGAAGCATGGCCGAGTTACCCACCGCCAGATTAATTCTGGACAAGGTACCATGCGTTTTGGAAAAGCATGAGAACTGCTTGTCTAAAGGGTTCCTGTGTCTCCAGATGTCTACCCATCCCACCTCATCAAGCACCCCTAGCAGCAGAGAACCCCTCGATGTGGCAACATGCCCTAATACTGGGTGTCTGTCCATGGAGTGGCTCAACCAGCAATTGAAGTCCCCCACGATCAGTAATGGTAAATCCGGCCTCCCCTCCAAATACAACAACAGGATACGAAGTACCGTTCCTGCAAAAGGAGGGGTATATATACAGGTAAGAATACATTGCAGTGACCCAATGAGACAGTGCAGAAAAATAAAGCGTCCTTCAGAGTCTATACACAAATCAAGTTCTTGCAAATCTATTGAGCTATGCACCAGGACACTCACCCCTCTAGAAAATGAGGTGTGGGTGGAATGGTACACTCTTCCCACCCAGGAATATTTAACCACTTGCCGACCGCCTAACGCAGATATACTGCGGCAGAATGGCACGGGCAGGCAAAATCACGTACCTGTACGTGATCTGCCTTCCGCGGGCGGGGTGCCTGAGGCGGTCGGCTTCATTAGGGAAGCGATACAGGCTGAGGGGGAGGCCACTCATTCGTGGCCACCCCCTCGCGATCGCTCCCCACGAATGAAAATCTTCCTCTGCTGCTGTAATGTAAACAGCGGCAGAGTTAGTGATGTCATCTCTCCTAGAGCCGGTCTTTTTGTTCCAGCGGACGAATGCAATTTTTGTTCCAGCGCCGAGGAGAGAAGACATCAATGTGAGTTGCACCCCCCATCACCCCCCGATCACCCCCCTGTACCCCCTGTCACAGTGACATCAATAGCAGTTTTTTTTTTTTTGCATTGGTGTCAGTTTGTGACAGTTATAAGTGGTAGGGCAGTTAGGGTTAGCCCCCTTTAGGTCTAGGGTACCCCCCTAATCCCCCCTAATAAAGTTTTAACCCCTTGATCACCCCCCGTCGCCAGTGTCACTAAGCGATCGTTTTTCTGATCGCTGTATTAGTGACACAGGTGACGCTAGTTAGGGAGGTAAGTATATAGGTTCGCCGTCAGCGTTTTATATCAACAGGGACCCCCACATACTACCTAATAAAGGTTTTAACCCCCTGATTGCCCCCTAGTTAACCCTTTCACCAGTGATCACCGTATAACTGTTACGGGTGATGCTGGTTAGTTAGTTTGTTTATTATAGTTTCAGGGCACCCGCCGTTTATTACCTTATAAAGGTTTAACCCCCTAATCACCCGGTGGTGATATAAGTTAAGTTTTAGGGTCATATATGGTCTGCGTCATCCCAGGCAGCATCAGGTTAGCGCCAGTACTGCTAACACCCACGCACACAGCATTCACCTCCCTTAGTGGTATAGTATCTGAACAGATCAATATCTGATCCGATCAGATCTATACTAGCGTCCCCAGCAGTTTAGGGTTCCCAAAAACGCAGTGTTAGCGGGATCAGCCCAGATACCTGCTAGCACCTGCGTTTTGCCCCTCGGCCCAGCCCAGCCAAGTGCAGTATTGATCGGTCACTGTCACTTACAAAACACTAAACACACATAACTGCAGCATTCGCAGAGTCAGGCCTAATCCCTGCGATCGCTAACAGTTTTTGTTGGTAGCGTTTTGATACAGTCGCTAACAGTCAGGAGCTTTTTTACCTGTGAGTCTCACTAGTGTACCACTAAATTTAGAGCCCAAAATGGCAAATCGAAGGTACACTAGTGAAGAGGCCTACACGTTTCCGAGCATGACAGATAGTGAAGAGGAAGTCACTCATCTGTCAGATTCAGGCTCAGAATACGATCCTGTAGAGGACAGCGGCTCCATGACAGATAGCTCTGACGACGGAGTTGTGGTCCCTGCCAAGGTCAGGCGTACCAGACCCCGAACTTCTTCTTCTGTCCTTGATGTGCAAGAACCGCAGGTCCCTCGTATGGAGCAGAGAAGTACTAGCGCCGCTATTCCTTCTGGTGAACTGGCAAGCACCAGCGGCCTAGTACACCCTGGTCATACATCCAGCACTGCAGTAACACTTGGTGACGTGACGAGTCCCATAAGTTCAAGCTGGCGAGGTGGCAAGCACAAGTAGTGGCCCGCTGCCACCAAGAAGACGAACACAGGCCCGTTGTGCCCATAGTGCCCTTCCTGCTGCATTCACCAATCCGAATTGGGAACCCACCACTTCTGCAGCACCCGTACTTCCCACATTCACTGGCCAACCCGGCATTCAGGTGGAAACAGTTGATTTTACGTCACTGGATTTTTATTCGCTGTTTTTCACCGAAGATCTCTATAGATCTATTGTGGACAAAAGCAATTTATATGCTGGTCAACACATCGCCACTATTCCCCAGTCCTCACTTGCCAGAGATTGGAAACCAATTACGGTTTCCTTATTTAAGATCTTTCTGGGCCTTTCCCTCAACATGGGCATAAATAAAAAGAGTGAGTTGCGGTCATATTGGTCCACTGACCCAATTTACCATAATGCCCGTGTTCTCTGCCTCCATGGCCAGGGCACGATACGAGCAGATTTTGCGGTTCATGCACTTCAACGACAATGAACTCTGTCGTCCTCGTGGAGACCCTGAATACGATCGGCTCTACAAAATTCGGCCCCTCGTATACCACTTCAACCAACGTTTTGCAGGGTACTCCCCATCAAGTTGTCTGCGTTGATGAGTCCCTGATTTTCTGGCCGCTTGTCATTCAAACAGTACCTTCCCAGCAAGCGTGCCAGATACGGGGTCAAGATGTATAAGCTCTGTGACAGGGCCACAGGCTATACATGTAGTTTTATGGTTTACAAGGACAAAGATAGTCACGTAGAGCCAACAAACTGCCCTGACTACATAGGAAGCACTGGCAAGATAGTGTGGGACTTGGTGTCACCCTTATTCGGAAAGGGGTACCACTTGTACGTGGACAATTATTACACAAGCGTGCCACTTTTTAGTCACCTTTTTGATCATCAGATTGGAGCATGTGGCACCGTGTGACCTAATCGCCGGGGATTTCCCCAGCGGCTTGTAGATTCCCGTCTTAGGCTGGGGGAGAGAGCCTGCTTGCAGTGTAATAATTTGCTCGCTATGAAGTGGAGGGATAATAAGAATGTTTTCGTTCTTACCTCTCTTCATGCAGACACGACGGTCCAAATCACTACGGTGACTGGTGTTGTGGAGAAACCCCTCTGTGTCCACGAATATAACCTTAACATGGGAGGGGTGGACCTCAACGACCAGTTGTTGGCACCGTACCTAGTTGCCTGTAAGACCAGATGCTGGTACAAAAAAGCGTCTGTTTATTTATTTCAATTGGCTTTGCTGAACGCTTATGTGCTATACAGAGCTTCAGGACAGACTGGATCCTTCCTTAAATTCCAGGAAGAGATCGTCAGAGCCCTTCTGTTTCCAGACGGTGCTCCACCTCACCTTTCCCAACCAAATGCAGTAAGCCGGCTGCATGAGAGGCATTTTCTTTATGTCCTCCCGAGTACCCCTACCCAACGAGCCCCCAAAAAAAGATGTTGTGTCTGCAGCAAGCGCGGATATAGGCGGACACCCGGTATTATTGTCCCTCCTGTCCTGACAATCCTGGTCTTTGCATTGGTGAATGTTTTGAACGCTACCATACATTAGTTGAGTATTAGCGTAGGGTACAGCACTGCACAGACTAGGACACACTTTCACAGGGTCTCCCAAGATGCCATCACATTTTGAGAGACCCAAACCTGGTACCAGTTACAAAAGTTAAAGTTACAAAAAAAAAGTGTAAAAAAAAACACAAAAAAATATATAAAATAAAAAAAACAAAAATAGTTGTCGTTTTATTGTTCTCTGTCTATTCTCTCTCTATTGTTCTGCTCTTTTTTACTGTATTCTATTCTGCAGTGTTTTGTTGTTATTATGTTTTTATCATGTTTGCTTTATAGGTATGCAATTTTTTTATACTTTACTGTTTACTGTGTTTTATTGTTAACCATTTTTTTGTTTTCAGGTACGCCATTCAGCTGCAGAGTGGATTTATTTATCTTGACAGCAACAGCGTTTGCTCCCACGATACATAAAGCCGTGACTCTGGCGCTGTCGGAGGTGATTTCACCACCACAGTTACATACTTCAGCATATATGCCGAAGTGTGGGGGCAGCAGCGGGTGGAGGAGCGATTTGCTCCTACCTTTTGTGGGAGGATGACCCCATGCTTCGGCATATATAAACGGTGCATGTATGCCCATCATTAGAAGTGGGTGAATGAAGGGAGGTATTCTAATGGTGGGCATACCCACCGATCAATATCTTTTTTTCGTTCAGCCCACTGGCTGCATGAAAAAAAAGTTTACAATATATGCCCAACAAGGACCAGCAACGTACTGGTATGTTGCTGGACTTTGAGTGGTTATACCAGAATGATGCCTGCAGGTTTAGGTATCATCTTGGTATCATTCTTTTCAGCCAGTGGTCGGCTTTCATGTAAAAGCAATCCTAGTATCCTAGTGGCTAATTAGCCTCTAGACTGCTTTTACAAGCAGTGGGAGGGAATGCCCCCCCCCACCGTCTTCCATGTTTTTCTCTGGCTCTCCTGTTCCAACAGGGAACCTGAGAATGCAGCCGGTGATTCAGCCAGCTGACCATAGAGACCAGAGTGGCTCCAAACATCTCCATGGCCTAAGAAACCGGAAGCTATGAGCATTTCATGACTTAGATTTCGCCGGATGTGAACAGTGCCATTGGGAAATTGGGAAAGCATTTTATCACACCGATCTTGGTGTGGTCAGATGCTTTGAGGGCAGAGGAGAGATCTAGGGTCTAATAGACCCCATTTTTTTCAAAAAAGAGTACCTGTCACTACCTATTGCTATCATAGGGGATATTTACATTCCCTTTGATAACAATAAAAATGATTTTTTTTTTTAAAAATGAAAGGAACAGTTTAAAAATAAGATAAAAAAGCAAAAAAATAATAAAGAAAAAAAAAAGCACCCCTGTCCCCCCCTGCTCTCGCGCAAAGGCGAACGCAAGTGTCGGTCTGGCATCAAATGTAAACAGCAATTGCATCATGCATGTGAGGTATCACCGCGAAGGTCAGATCGAGGGCAGTAATTTTAGCAGTAGACCTCCTCTGTAAATTTAAAGTGGTAACCTGTAAAGGCTTTTAAAGGCTTTTAAAAATGTATTTAGTTTGTCGCCACTGCATGTTTGTGCGCAATTTTAAAGCATGTCATGTTTGGTATCCATGTACTCGGCCTAAGATCATCTTTTTTATTTCATCAAACTTTTGGGCAATATAGTGTGTTTTAGTGCATTAAAATTTAAAAAAGTGTGTTTTTTCCCAAAAAAAGTGTTTGAAAAATAACTGCGCAAATACTGTGTGGAAAAAAAAAATGAAACACCCACCATTTTAATCTGTAGGGCATTTGCTTTAAAAAAATATATAATGTTTGGGGGTTCAAAGTAATTCTCTTGCAAGAAAAAATTATTTTTTCATGTAAAAAAAAAAGTGTCAGAAAGGGCTTTGTCTTCAAGTGGTTAGAAGAGTGGGTGATGTGTGACATAAGCTTCTAAATGTTTTGCATAAAATGCCAGGACAGTTCAACCCCCCCAAATTACCCCATTTTGGAAAGTAGACACCCCAAGCTATTTGCTGAGAGGCATGTCGAGTCCATGGAATATTTTATATTGTGACACAAGTTTTTTGCACAAAGTTGTCACTGAATGATATATTTCAAACATGCCATGGGCATATGTGGAATTACACCCCAAAATACATTCTGTTGCTTCTCCTGAGTACGGGGATACCACATGTGTGAGACTTTTTGGGAGCCTAGCGTGTACGGGACCCCGATAACCAAGCACCGCCCTCAGGCTTTCTAAGGGCATAAATTGGCTTGGGGTGTCCACTTTCCAAAACGGGGTCATTTGGGGGGGGTTGTGCCATCTTGGCATTTTATGGCCTTCAAAACTGTGATAGGTAGTGAGGAGTGAAATAAAAAATGTACACCCTTAGAAATCTTGAAGGCGGTGCTTGGTTTCGGGGCCCCGTACACGGCTAGGCTCCCAAAAAGTCCCACACACGTGGTATACCCATACTCAGGAGAAGCAGCAGAATGTATTTTGGGGTGTAATTCCACATATGCCCATGGCATGTTTGAGCAATATATCATTTAGTGACAACTTTGTGCAAAAAAAAAAAAGTTTGTAATTTTCCCGCAACTTGTGTCAAAATATGAAATATTCCATGGACTCAACATGCCTCTCAGCAAATAGCTTGGGGTGTCTATTTTCCAAAATGGGGTCATTTGGGGGGGTTTTGTGCCATCTTGGCATTTTATGGCCTTCAAAACTGTGATAGGTAGTGAGGAGTGAAATCAAAAATGTACGCCCTTAGGAATCCTGAAGGCAGTGCTTGGTTTTCGGGGCCCTGTACGCGGCTAGGCTCCCAAAAAGTCCCACACATGTAGTATCCCCATACTCAGGAGAAGCAGCTAAATGTATTTTGGGGTGCAATTCCACATATGCCCATGGCCTGTGTGAGCAATATATCATTTAGTGACAACTTTTTGTAAATTTTTTTTTTGTCATTATTCAATCACTTGGGACAAAAAAAAATTAATATTCAATGAGCTCAACATGCCTCTCAGCAATTTCCTTGGGGTGTCTACTTTCCAAAATGGGTAATTTGGGGGGGTTTTGTACTGCCCTGCCATTTTAGCACCTCAAGAAATGACATAGGCAGTTATAAACTAAAAGCTGTGTAAATTCCAGAAAACGTACCCTAGATTGTAGACGCTATAACTTTTGCGCAAACAAATAAATATACGCTTATTGACATTTTTTTTACCAAAGACATGTGGCCGAATACATTGAGTATGAGTTTGAGTTTATTGGATTTTTTTATAACAAAAAGTAGAAAATATCATTTTTTTTCAAAATTTTCAGTCTTTTTTCATTTATAGCGCAAAAAATAAAAACCGCAGAGGTGATCAAATACCATCAAAAGAAACTCTATTTGTGGGAAGAAAAGGAGGCAATTTTCGTTTGGGTACAGCATTGCATGACCGCGCAATTAGCAGTTAAAGCGACGCAGTGCCAAATTGTAAAAAGTGCTCTGGTCAGGAAGGGGGTAAATCCTTCCGGGGCTGAAGTGGTTAAGACAGCTCTGAGTTTCTGCAGTCAAATGAGTCTCCTGGAAACATAAAATGGCCGGACAAACAGGTGGTTATCATCATATGTTTAAGAGGGGAGCTTAAACCTCAAATATTCCAAGATATGACAGAAATCTCAGCCATTGGGAAAAATTGGAAATGGACAAAAACAGCAGCATATTTTCTGTGGTATAGTAATACAAAGCATCTTGGAGCACAAGGACACATGAACCGGCATGACTGGTTAATTCTCAGTCAAGCAAACTGATAAGGAAATTCTTCCATCTTCTCAGCCCTCTTGAAGTGACTGTTTGCACACTGAAAATAACACGGCACAACCCAACTCTTGCATAGTGATAGATCCAGGTTCATCTACCCACCCGACGAATCCTGTAGAAAAAGTAAGTACTAAAAAAACAAAAAACATGGATATCAACAGGACAGGCCTCCATGTCCCAGAGTTAGAACATAAAGAATGTAGCATCATTTCCATCATTTCCGTTCTCTTTGCAGAAACAATGCGGATTTGTTGCTAGATCATAAAGTAGCTCATAGTTCGATAGCCATTTCAAGTCTTCCAGCTGAACAAAAACCTGTAGCAACAGATGCATAACGAATTTCCAAAAGAATAATAAAAGAAAACTCAGAGCCAGGGGAAAGCCCCAAGCAAATGAAACCCATGTTCCTCAGCGTGAAGGAACTGGTCCCATTTCAGTCACACCGCCTCCTCCTTTCTGTGATGGAGTAGGGCCTGTTCATTCCGGTCAAGCAATGTAGAAGCCTCCTGGGCCGATTCAAAGAAGTGTGCCTGTCGGTTAGCTGTAATCCCTAGCTTTGCAGGGAACAACATCACATAAGGTAGTTTCAAGTTTCTCAGCCACCTTTTTACATCAGCAAACTTGGCCCGGCGTCTCTGCACCTCCTCAGAGAAGTCTGGATAAAGGGACACGCTGATGCCGTTGAACTGCACATTGGCCCATTCCCTCACACATCTCAGCACTGCTTCCCTATCTCTGTTGTGTAGACGCCTGGCCAGGACCAGCCTTGGGGGGGCACCCGGTTGCAATGGATGGCCCGGAGTACGATGAGCTCTTTCAACAGTGAAAAATGGGGAGAAAGCATCCTTGCCAAATAGATTCCTTCAATAAATAAGGTGGGATCTTTTCCCTCAGTTTTTTCCGGCAGACCCACAATGTGAATATTGCTATGCCTTAAGCAATTTTCCATGTCATCGGCTCTTTTATTGGAATATTTAGCTATCTGGTGTGCGAAACAAGCTTCTTGGGCCACTGGTGGCAGTTTATCTTCAATGTTGCTAACTCTGCTTCCCACAGCAGTCGTTCATTCCCGGATTTTTTGAAGGTCTTGCCTGAGCAGTGCCACATTCTCCCTCAGACCCCCAAACTGCTCCTTAAGTGTATTAACTGATGCCGTGCACACATGTACAGCTCTTAGAATTTTAGCCAGAGTTGGTTGCTCTATCTCTTCTCTGTCAGAAGGCAGAGCAGGCAGCAGCTCAGCATGGCCAGCAGGGTCATCATTATACACTGTGTCTATAGCCTGCTCCAGTGTCCCAGGTGCTGACAAGGAGGAGATCCCTGCAGCCCCTGCAGTGGCATTTTCCAGGTTTCCACCCAGTTTTAGGGCATAGTAGAGCACGTCCCTCGGTTCTTGCGGGTCTTTACCCTGGTTCTTGTGGGTCTTCTTGCTCCTGCTCTCCTTAGCCTTTTCAGCTGCTCGTGGTGTGCGCTGTGTCAGGGCAGTGCCGGCACCATCTTGGATTTCCGTGCCCACATATTCCACCTTATTTTTCGTTTTCCCGCAGGTGCAGGGGGCCAGTGGGTGGACCGGCAGGTGGACGTGGTCGGTAGCCAACTGGAAGGCCAAAGATTGCCGCTGTAATGCTGCTGGGAGAGGATCACTGAAATGTGTGAGTGCAAAGCTGTGAGAAGTGCTTCCTCTCACATGCCAATCTTGTACACGCCCCATCAACCTTCATTCTACTGTTCCGGGAGACTATTTTAGTGGCCACTAAGGGGTCTCTCATTGTATAGGGAGATGACAATTGGTGGCATCTCCTCAACATCAGGCCCGTAACAAACTGAAACTAAATCAGAGAGAGGCAAATAGGAGGCTTTTCTGGCTAATACAAGTAATAGTATGCATCTTGTGTTTTCTGCTCAAAGCTCTGTTACTAAAATAGAAATGTAAAAAATGTGGTTGATCTCTGTTGTATTAAAGAAAAAGCGCTACCTAAAGAATCTGGCATTTCCTGTAGTGTTGATTTCTTGCTCCACTGTTAATCTGCTGATAAACTTCAGAGTCCAGTAGGAGACCAGAAATTCGATGTTAGAGAATGTGCTGGATTTTAAAGATTCTTCAGGCAGCATTTTTTCTTTAATAAAGCAGAGATTGTCAGCATGGGAGAGGTAGGTTTTAACTATCTTCTTTGCAGGGGACTTTTTACTTTTTTTTTTAAAGCAGAGCAAATACTTGCACAGTAAAAAAATGAGATCAGGGTCACTTTAAATGGTATATTTTTGATGCATTGCTGTTCTTGTGGCTTAAGTGAAGATCAAATGAAATAATATGGACATTCACAAGGAAATTTACATAACTACTGGAGGTTCAGAGCCTATTTATTACAAATGTATATACATGTCTGTGCAGCTTGATTTTTAAAGCTAAACTCCAGACACAAATACAGGTTGGTGACCACCGCCACCGGCTATGAGTAAGCGCTCTATGGGAGCGTGAAACGCGTCAGCGGTTATGCTGTATCACTTCAACAGAGCAATGTACGCATTTTATACCATGTCATTTTTTCAATAAAGAAGATTTTACCTTTATTATTCCAATCCGGAGTGCGGCAGTCCAGATTTTTCATTGCACCTCCAGACACAAATACATTAATACAAATATGTTCCTTCTAACCCGGAAAGGATATAAATTCACTTTTCTGTGTGCTGAGCACCTTTAAAACCCCAGATATTTCCATATAAAAGCATCATCATTGTGCTGCACATAAACTGTGCAAAAGCAGACCTGTGGGAGGGACCCAGCAAGTCCAACCACTAGAGACAGCCTTTAGATAACTACAGGAAGGTGGAGGATACAAGACCAGATGAATTCTGAGCATGGAGAGAGAGCAGCAGTGATCAGGTTTTATTACACGAAATTTATCACATTAGATTGCTGAACAAATTTGAAAGAAATACACAGAGCACACCAAGATTCAATTAAGAATGCACAAGCCTCTTATATTTTTATATCCTGGTGTTCGGGTTTAATCTTTAGTTCATGTCCTGTAAACTAACAATTTTATATTTTATCAGCTATTGATTTATTAGGTCCCAAGGAATGCATTGAAATTGACACCAGGCATGCTTATTTGTTCTTTTTATTACCTTCACTTAGATGCCTAAGAAGCTATCATGGTATACATACTGTACTATATGCTAACAAGTAACAAAAACTTTACAAAACTGAAATTAAGCAACTAACACAATTTCACTCAAATATCTGTCTATGCAAACATCTTTCAAGAGCAAATATTGTATTTGTTTTACTGCTCGATCAAAGCAATAACTTGCAGGAAGCTATTTACACATTTAAGATGTTTTATTGACCTATAATAATGTATAGTACAACAGAATTTTAGTACATCCCATAAATAATTGACATTTATTTCTATTCTGCTGATTACGGCTATTTTATTCCAAAATGTGCACATTTAGGGGAAATTATCTGTTTAATTTAAACGTATTGCTTGAGCTTAGATTAACTATAGCTGTCTATATACAGAGAATATTATAAGATCATTACACATTTCTATTTGATTGTACAATCTCCTTTAGATCTAGAAAACAATGTTGCATAATGGACCTCTTGAATGGATACAAATTAAATAGATGATCCAGGTTAGGCTCGGTTCACACTAGGACGACTTGGAATCCGACTTGTAAGCCCTCAAGTCGCCCCAAGTCGCCCCAGAAAGAGATTCACATTACAGTGAATGGGAGCGTCTTAATAGACACTACTGAAGTCGCTCCGACTTCAGAGTGTACTCCCTGTACTACTTGGATCCGACTTGGTAGGCGACCTGTACCATAGAAATCAATGGAAGTCGCCTCCAAGTCGGATCTCTCTCTACAGTCAAGCGACTTTGCAGGGAAAAAATTTAGTTTGCCCAGGCAAACCCCTCCCTCCCAGAGAGCTGATTATCCTGTGATTGGCCACAGCCAAAGTCACCTGGCCTGGAGGCGACTTGAAGTCGCGTTGTAATTTGCTAAAGTCGCGCTGAAGTCGCGCTGAAGTCGCGTTGAAGCCACGTTGAAGTCGCCGTACAAAGTCGCGCTGAAATCGTGTTGCCCCTGTGTGAACCGAGCCTAAGAAAGACCTTCTGTTTCATAGTTTGGTAAATCAAAATGCTGCCTTTTTTAAAAGCATCTGAACACAAATGTATTATTTTCTTTGAACCAATGCACACAGATGCATAAAGATCAGTACATTTGCAATGTGTTCAGATCAATAATAATAATAAAAAAAAAATAGGAATGTCTGTGTCTATAGTCCTTTGTGTGGACTGTAGTTTACCCACTTCAGCTTCGGAAGATTTACCCCCCTTCCTGACCAGGCCATTTTTTGCGATACGACACAGCGTTACTTTAGCTGACAATTGCGCTGTCGTGCGATGTTGTTCCCCACTAAAATTAATGTGCTTTTTTCCCACAAATAAAGCTTTCTTATGGTGGCATTTGATCACCTCTGTGGTTTTTATTTTTTGTGCTATAAACTAAAAAAGAACGACAAATTTGGAAAAAAAAAAAAAACAAACAATATTGTTTTACTTTCTGCTATAAAACATATCCAATAAAAAATCTATTTTTCTCCTAAATTTAGGCCAAAATATATTCTGCTACATATTTTTAGTAAAACAAAATCCCAATAAGCATATATTGATTGGTTTGAACAAAAGTTATAGCATCTACAAACTATGCAAAATATTTATGGAATTTATATTTATTTATTTATTTTTTTTACTAGTAATGGTGGCAATCAGTGACTTATAGTGGAACCGCAATATTGTGGCAGACAAATTGGACGCTAACTGACACTTTTGATACATTTTTTGGGACCAGTGGCCTTATTACAGTGATCAGTGCTAAAAATATGTACTATCACTGTACTAATGACACTGGCTGGGAAGGGGTTAACATCAGGGGAGATCAAAGGGTTAACTGTGTGCCTAGCTGGTGTTTTACTACTGTGGGGGAGGTGCTTTGATTAGAGGAAGGCATAGATCCGTGTTCCTGCTTTGCAAGAGCACAGGATCAATGCCTTCCTTAATGACAGAACAGTGATTTTCCTTGTTTACAAGTCATTCTGCCTGTGTACAGAATGATCAGCGGGTGCGGGATCCGCTGTGTAGAATCACAGTGGGAGTGAGCCACTGGCAGCACACACTCGCGCCCCATACCCGGAAGTGTAGAATCATGTATATATACGTGATCCTGCACAGCGCAGCCACCCTGTAGTAGTAAAACTGCTATAGTGCGGTCGGCAAGTGGTTACACTGTATGCAAGTAAACGTTTGTGCAGACATTTACATGTGTAAAGTGTATGACAGAAATGCCCTATATTCAAGTACTAAAGTCACCTGTGTCCTATCAACAGAGGACATTAGAAGAAAATAACCATCTATGTCCTAGTATTGGAGGACGATAGGTAGCAGTACTCTAGATGATTTTAGCAATGGACAATTCTAGGCAGTAATAGCCTACTGTTGTCTAGCAGCAGAGGATGCAAGTTAGAAATACACGCCTGTGCTATATGAACAGAGGATACCAGGGAGCAATGTCCTAAATCGCTGATGTGAATGTAGCTTAAGTCTGTTATTTTTTGTTATTTCCCTTAACAGATTAAGCTGTCAAAGTGGAGTGTCTAAAAAAAAAGGAAATTGTGAGCAGACAGGCTGCAGAAGAGACAGTCTCTGTCTCTTCTGCAATAAAATAAAAATACCAGCCTACTCTCTGTGTTCTTTAACATGTAAACGGAGCCAACTGTGCATGCGCAGGTCAGTTTATATTCTCAGCACAGTGACTGTGTGCTGGGATGAAAGCATCTGCTGTGTATGCACTGCAGTGACATCATCCTGTGCTTACCAATCAAAGTGGCCAAAGACCAGCCCCAGAAGAAGTCAGGAGGAAGAAGCTAATGAGAAGTTGATGGTGAGGAGCCATTGGAAGTAAGTATTGCAAACTTTTCTCCAGTTTTAAAACTGAAAGGGGTAGGTGCTTAAAATGTTTCATTTTTATTTATTAATGTAAAACTTGTAACTTAAAAAGGAAAAATAAATCAGTTGTAATTGCTTAAAAAGTGTTGACTCAGCTAGAGTTCAGCTTTAATTGTTAGTCAAGGCCATCTAAATTTGCTAGTGCATCTAAGGGCCCTTTCACACTGGGGTGGTTTGCAGGCGCTTTTGCGCTAATAATAGCGCCTGCAAATCCACCCGAAAGTGCCGCTGCTTTGTCTCCAGTGTGAAAGCCCTGGGGGCTTTCACACTGGAATGGTGCGCTAGCAGGATGGGAAAAAAAAGTCCTGCTAGCAGCATCTTCGGAGCGGTGAAGGAGCGGAGTGTATACCACTCCTTCACCGCTCCTGCCCATTGAAACCAATGGGACAGCGCGGCTATACTGCCGGCAAAGCGCATCTGCAGAGGTGCTTTATGGTGGTTTTTAACCCTTTCTCGGCCGCTAGCGGGGGTAAAACGGCCTCGCTAGCGGCCGAATACCGACCCACGCCGCCCCAGTGTGAAAGGGCCCTAATACTGCCTTCATGATAGCTTGACACAACTTCTCCCCACAGGCTCCACCAATCCCCCATAGAGTGGAGCCACTCTAAGACAGGAAGTATGCTACTGGACAGTTCACCAGGTGAAAATAAGAATAAAAAAACAAAAAAGAAAATGAATGCAGCCACCACATTTAGGGATTGGTAAGTCGTAATATATTACATTTTTGTTGTTGGGCTAAGCACCCCTTTAATGTACTTTCACAACCAGGGCTACATTATCATTGGCCTCAATTCCTTCAATCAGCCAGGATTCTTGTCTGGAGAAAATATGCAAGAGATTTCATGGCTTCCTTTAAACATCTGGTCATTGCTAATGAGTGACAGTTATCAGATAATGAAAGCATACTGTATTTAAAACTACAATATAAGGGTATAACCGGTTTCTCTTCCTGACAATGTTTGACCCACGCTTTGATTTTCTCAGTAATTTGTAACAAAGCTCTTATGAGATTGGAGGTCCATATTTCCATTGCTTTTAGAAGTACACATTTGTATTTAAGCCTAAACTAGTCATTTGACCATTTGGTTGACTGAATGAGGAACTTTATGCAAATTTACTTTCTATTTTTAAATTATAATCATTACTACTTTGGAGAAGCCAAACTATGAAAGCAGATTGATAATTCATAGATATGGACTGCATATTTCTCTTCATGTGTAAATGTGAACCCTAAACAATAAACCATGCCTGTGCAATGTGTAAGGAAAAGGCAGACTCCCTTGGAAGCCCATGTGGCCGGAACGATGTTGCTGAACTACAAATAGGAGAAAGGAACAGAGCATTGTCATGCTATTAACTACTTGCTTACTGGGCACTTAAACCCTCCTCCTGCCCAGACCAATTTTCAGCTTTCAGTGCTCTCACACTTTGAATAACAATTACTCAGTCATGCAACACTGTACCCAAATGATTTTTTTGTCCTATTTTCATACAAATAGAGCTTTCATTTGGCATACCACAAATGACACCCCAAAATACATTCTGCTACTCCTCCTGAGTATTACAATACCACATGTGGTTTTTCACTACCTGGCCACATACAGAGGCCCAACATGCAGGGAGCACCATCAGGTGTTCAAGGAGCATAAATTACACATCTAACTTGTTGACTACCTATTACATTTTTGAAGGCCCTAGAGCACCAGAACAATGGAAACACCCACAAAATTATCCCATTTTGGAAAGCTAATACCCCAACGTATAATCTGTGAGGCATAATGAGTCTTTTGAACTGTTCATTTTTTCCAGACGTTTTTGGAAAATGTGGAAAAAAAATGAAAACGCATTTTTTTTACACAAAGTTGTCCGTTTATAAGATATTTCCAACACATAGCATTTACATAGCAAATATAACACCCAAAAATACATTCTGCTACTCCTCCTGAGTATAACGATACCACATGTGCAAGACTTTTACACAGCCTGGCCACATACAGAGGCCTAACATTGAAGTAGCACCTTCAGGCGTTCTAGGAGCATAAATTACACATTTCA
Source organism: Aquarana catesbeiana (assembly GCF_042186555.1). Taxonomy (NCBI): domain Eukaryota; kingdom Metazoa; phylum Chordata; class Amphibia; order Anura; family Ranidae; genus Aquarana; species Aquarana catesbeiana. The sequence goes on along the minus strand of NC_133329.1, from coordinate 277,060,336 downwards.
TTTCTCAACCACCTATTACAATTTTGAAAGCCCTGGAGCACCAGGACAATGGAAACGCCCACAAAAGGACCCTATTTTGGAAAGCTAACACCCCAACGTATAATCTATGAGGCATAATGAGTCTTTTGAATGGTTCATTTTTTTCCAGAAGTTTTTGGAAAATGTGGAAAAAAAATTAAAACGCATTTTTTTTACACAAAGTTGTCCGTTTATAAGATATTTCCAACACATAGCATTTACATAGCAAAAATGACACCCCAAAATACATTCTGCCACTCCTTCTGAGTATGGTGATATCAAATGTGTGAGACTTTTGCACAGCCTGGCCACATACAGAGATCCAACATGCAAGGAACAACGTCAGGTGTTCCAGGAACACATAGCATGCACACACCAAGAATTACACCCCAAAATACATTATGCTGAGCAAAGGGTAAACAAAAGATTACCTGTGGTTTTAGTAGCGCAGTTGTCCACAGGAGGATCACTAGTCCAGGCAGCAGGCAGGGACTTGGTCAGCAGCAGCAAACACAATTGCTCAGTCAGCAGGCAGAGATACTGTCCATATACAGTCCAGGGTCAGTGCAGGCAGAGATATTGTCAGCAGTGCCAAAATTATTGGTCCTGGTAGTAGGCAGGAACATGGTCCATGTGCTGTGGTCAGTGCGATAGGAAGAGGCATGATGGCAGTAAGTCCTACAGACAGCAGGCAGAAGTAGGGCCTCGTTCAGGACAGAATGGGGACAGGGGTAGAGGCTTCTCCCACACAAATCTCTTTGAAGCCTCCGAGTCTCCAGACCCTAATCTAGGAATGAGAAAACGGAAAAATTGTTTTCTTCATCCAGAAAAAACTATTCTGGAGCCCCTCACATATGTGAGACCCCTGTGTTGAATCCCACTAGTCCAGTTGCAGGGTACAAGATCAGTCCAAGAGGCAGGAAAATAACATGGTCAAACAGTCCAAAGTCAGTTCCAGGGAGATGACATGAGACGTGTGTAGGGAAGGGAGGAGTGGGAGGTGTGTCATCCTGCTGGCGCGCTGGCGGGCTCTCCCACATATTAGGACAAGCGGACGGGGTAGATCGGGAGGGTAAGGAGAGCCATCACGCTGGGAGAAATGCGCGGCGGCTTGTATGACAGGAGCCTGATTAATCCAGAGCCGCGCATAGAGAACGGAGAAGAACAGACGTGGTGACGGCCCCGACCAGCCGGCCGGAGCTCCTCGCTCCCCCCCTCCCCCCGCACCGAGTATTGGCAGCACGCGAGACAGGACCGGGACTGAACGCTGCAGTGAAAGACAAAAGCTGGGAGATTCAGAGCCCTGAAAGCGGCAAGTAAGCCTGACATCTGATTCCACCTGACTCCATCCGTAGGAAGCATGAAATAGAAGGAAGAGGTATAAGCGACGGCGGTAAGAGACACACTAAACACACAACTCCTAAGGTAAGAGTGTAAAGTGTATTAGGAGCACGTCAGGAGAAGTAAGACTGTGGATTGCGAAGTAAGAAACTCTGCAGAGCAGCTTGTGCACGGTAATTTCTGTTGTCCCTGCTAAACTGGTGAGACGGTGGAGAGGTGGTGGGTCTCTCCACTGTATATACTATGCAGCACAAACTTTACCAAAATTAAGGAAATGCTATGTAAGTTATTTAACCCTTGATCAGTGGTATACTGGTGAAGATTCTCGGGACATTATACCCTGCTGAAGTGTAAAAGTTCTATAGATAAGATTAATGCTGCAACTAATTCTCTATACTATGATATCCGCACCCACATTGGAGGGAAGGCTGGGATATAATTAACAAGCCTAATATACCAATAAATTTCCTACGTCTGTATACTTACCTTGCAGCATAGGGTTACATTTAAATTACTGGGGAGTATGATTTGTTGATATTGGTGGACTGGCTAAATAAGTGTGGACATGCTCCCAGTAATATCCATTGTAACGCACGATAGAGGCAGTGGAAGCGTTTACATTCCTGAAATGGACAGAGTGGGCAACCTTTAGAAGCCATAAGGCCGAAGGGTTGGATTCTGCACATTCAGTTAAATTGCAGCACTGTAACCTTACACTATTCCTTCTGCTAGCATCACTTCTGCAACATTGGAAGTTAAGCATAGGCCAGTTAAATTACGTTTAGTATACCCATAAATTATCGCCGCGAGGGCTATCAGCACAATACCGGCGCGCCAGAAAATATCTTGGAAGCGAGCTCGCCTGATATTGCGACACGGTGCCAAACTCGGTACTATAGAGTCCTACTCGATTTGCTAGTACTACACCAGAGCCACACTCGTACCTACACGGTGAACCCCAGTTCTACTGGTTAATTAACTGGGGAGAGCTGGACCCAGGACTATTTTTGATAGTGTTGGACACACGGATCAAAATCAAATTGGGATAGCTCAGCAGGAAAATAGTATGAGTCAGAATGCATCTAAAACTGACAAGGGGGGACCACCGAAAACCCCAAAAGATAATCTACCAGGAAACACAGCTGGAAGTACAATTAAGCAATACTTGGCCAAGGGGGGGAGCCCGGGGAGTGCCCAGAAAGAAACCCAAAAATTAAATATGGCAGACAAAAAGAAGAAGGGATTAAACGAGAGGGAAGACCAGACCCCTGATAACTCAAGAGAGGAATTATTAGCCGATAACACGCTGGAGGCATCTAGAATAGACGACCACAGACAGGAACCACAACTACCCTCAAAAAATGAATTGGCAGAAATGTTTAAAGCACTTGAGACTTCTATCAAAGCTGAGATTGGAATGCTGAGGCCAGATCTAGGCAACCTCCTGACCAGAGTGGAAGGGGCCGAGGATAAGCTAGATAAACAAGAGCAGGAGATCTCCGAATTAAAAGAACAACTTAAAACAACCCAACAAAATCAGATAAAAATATGCTCCAGAATAAAAGATCAGGAAAACAGAGATCGAAGACAAAATTTGAGACTCCGAGGGGTCCCGGAAAATAGAGGGGAGGATTTGAGGAGGACTGTAGCGACTATCTTCGGCCCACTCCTGGGACTAGGAGGGGAAGAATTCCCAAAAATTGAGTGGGTGCACCGGGTGGGTAGGCTTGATACCAGACGGACAGAAAGAAGCCGCGACATAATTGTGAGGTTCAGGTACTATGAGGATAAGGAAAAGTTATGGGTTAAATTGAAGGGGCATACTCCACTACAGTTTGAAGAGGCAAGGATTCAAGTCTATGCGGACCTGGCCAAAGACACACTGGCGAGAAGGCGACATCTGAAACCCCTACTGGAACAAATGATAAATCAAAATATAAAATACACATGGGGATTCCCAATCCTGCCTGGTAGGCAGCAAAGATGGGAGATCTGCAAGATTAAGACTCCCGGGAGAATTAGAGGAGTTCTGTGAGAAACTGGGCATGCAGGTGCCCCCGATGCTGGACTGGTCTAATGAACGTTGGATCGAGTTGAGTGTGGGCCAGATGTGAGGCTCTGCGGGAGTGGGGGGGTTTCAGGGGGGGTGGGGGGTGGAGGTGGGGAATGATCAATATTAAATAGAAAACAATTGAGATGGAAGTCCCGCCAGGAGAAGTCTAGCACACCAGCTCACTAAGGCAGTACAGACTGGAGGGATGGCACACCTAAAACTCCACCTTAGGAGGAGGAGATCAATGAAGGGCCACAATAGAGGTGACCCTCGTTGGTCTAAGGGTCTTGAGGAGACCAACAGGGGGGGGGAGGGAGAGAGGGGGGCGTGGGGGGATATGGGGGGTTGGGGAAGGATGTGGGTGGGGGAGTGGGAGGTGGAGGGAGGGGGATCAAGGGGAGGGGGCTCTGCCTAACCTCAATATTAAGAAAGGGTGAGTACTCTCCAAGGTCTAAGGTAAAGGGGGAATTCAGGAGAATGGAAAAATGGCTAGGGCCACAATAAAATTTACTACATACAATGTCAAAGGGTTAAATACCTTTAAGAAAAGACTTAACATCTTTAATGAGCTAAAACTATTGGGGCCAGATGTGGTGTTCCTGTAAGAAACACATTTGGACAGTACGGCCCGAGCGCAGGGGAAGAATTGCATACATTTGAAAGAGATAAAGCAAAAACTATCCACCCACCAACTGGTGGACATCTGGAGAGTCCAACATCCTACTATAAGGGATTATACGTTTTATTCCCCTGTGCACGGGTCATACTCCCGGATCGACTGGGGACTAGTTGAGCATAGGGAGATCGATGAGGTAGTAGAGTCCAAGATAGGAAACATAACCTACTCAGAACATGCACCTATGACCATCGAAATGACAACAGGCAGAGGACTGGCCAATGCGGGGCAGTGGAGGCTAAATGAGGAGTTGATAAGGGAGGAGGAGGGGGTGAATAGAATCCGAAAGGAACTGGAAAACTACTTTGAGGTAAATGTCACCGGGGATATTTCAGGGGCCACACTTTGGGAGGCCCACAAAGCCTACATTAGAGGGGTCCTTACCGAAATGGGGGCGAGGAAGAAAAAAGATAGACAGGTGAAAATCCAAAAACTAATGGTAGACCTCGCAGGATTAGAACAAAGACACAAAAAACAAATGGGCCAGTTACCTCAAGAGATACATCAGCAGATGGTACTTAAAAGATCCGAGTTGAAAACTGCAATGGAGCAGGAGTCCAGAGCATCATTTAATAAGATAGCCTGGGAGAGATATAGATGGGGCAATAAACCTAGCAAACATTTAGCAAAAATGGTACAAAAGAAGAAAGCTAGGAACTTCATAGAGAAAATCCAGTCTAAAGAGGTCCATATGGAATATTCAACCAGGAAAGTGTCGGATATTTTTAAGAACTACTACCAGGACCTATATTCAGTCCCTAAACAAGATACCTCTTTACAAAATAGGAGAAAGAGATATAATAATTATCTAAAAAAGGCGGAGCTCCCCAAGATTTCCGAGGAGGGTAGAGAACTATTAGAAAGACCAATTTCTGAAGAAGAAATAAAGAAAGCATTAGCAGGAATGGCCCTTGGGAAAAGCCCCGACCCGGATGGCCTTACAACACTCTATTACAAAACATTCAAAGAAATATTGGTACCTAGGTTGTGTCGTAGGTGAGTAGGGAGGCGTTAAAAGCCTCCATTACAATCATATTGAAAGAAGGTAAAGAGAAAACACTTTGCTCAAGCTATCGCCCAATCTCTTTGCTCAACAACGACACAAAACTATACGCAAAAGTGCTGGCAGAGGGATTGAAGGAATTTATGAATTCACTAGTTAACCCAGACCAAGTGGGGTTTGTTCCTAATAGAGAGGGGAGGGACAATGGAGTCAGGACTCTTCTCCTATTGGGAAAAATGAAGGAGGGTGGGCCCCCAGGACTACTTCTGTCAATCGATGCCGAAAAGGCCTTTGACAGAGTTGACTGGGGGTTCATGATACAGACCTTGGAGACCATGGGACTGGGCCCTAAAATGATTCGGAGTATTAAAACCCTATACCATCATCCAACTGCTGTAATAAAAGTCAATGGGTTAATATCTCAACCATTTGAGATGGAAAATGGTACGAGACAGGGATGTCCCCTATCCCCGTTACTCTTCGTCCTGGCTATGGAACCCCTCGTGGCAACAATACGAAGGGATCCTGATATAAGAGGTATTAAGATAGGAGAGGAGGAACACAAAGTCGCAGCATTTGCGGACGACTTGTTGTTCTATGTAACGGACCCAGTCTCCACCATGCCTAACCTCGTAAAAGCAGTGAGGAAATATGGAGAGGTTTCTAACTTCCAAATAAATATGAATAAATCAGAAATATTAAATATAAATCTAAGCAAGATAGAGGCAGAGATCTTGAAAAAAGAATTCAGTTTTAAATGGACGAAGGTATTAAATTAACTAACTCAATTAAGAAGATGTTTACTATTAATTATATGCCCTTATTGGACTCTGTTAGATTGGATTGTAATAGATTCTCCTGTAAGGCCCTCTCATGGATAGGACGCATCAACGTCATCGAAATGGTTTTATTACCTAAAATTATGTATCTCTTCCAGATGATACCAGTGCCTCTCCCCCAGTATTATTTTAGGAAGTTAAGACAAATAATAATGACCTTTATTTGGAAGAATAAAAGACCGAGAGTTTCCCTCCAGACGTTAAAACAAAGGAAAATAGATGGCGGCCTGGCAGTGCCTGATGTACAGATTTATTATAAAGCCGTAGTACTATCAAGAATGGTAGAATGGGCAAGGAAGGAAAAGCTAAAAAAGTGGGTGAAAATAGAGGAAAACCTTAGTAAAGCACAGTTAGGCACTATTATTTGGAATCCCCCACACTTTAGAATAATAGACAATAGCACGCATGTAATAACGCGTAATGTCTTTAAAATATGGGATGGGGTATATAAGAAAGTCAACGGGAAATATAATTCACCGTTGATCACATTAACAAATAATAATTTTTTCACACCAGGAATAGAGAATATAGGAGGAAAAGAAGCACTTTGGGGGAAAACACAATTAAGAGAAATCACGAAAGAAGGTAAAATCATGTCTCTTCAACAACTTACACACGGAAGGGTAGCACGGGGATTGGAGAAATGGCGATATCTCCAACTGAGTCACTTAAACTACCACAACCAATTAGGTCTGGAGAACAATTGACAGACTTTGAAAGGTTGTGTGATAAAGAAGACCCAAGAAATGTAATCTCTCAAGTATACAAAATTTTGATGATGTCAGAAAAAGTGGAGATACCGCCATTTTTTGCTAAATGGGAAAGAGATTTAGGCACAAAGAAGGATGAACACATAATTTTTTTGTATCTCAATCATTTTTATTGCACATATGCCAATAAATTATAACAGTGTGAGGCAAAAGCCAGGTCGACCCACACAGGGGCTATGTCTGGCAAAAAAGGAAGAGCATAATTTCAATCATTTACATTATATTGTAAAGCAAAACATGGTATAGAGTGTGTAGTTTATGTAGTCCTATTCTCGTGTTCCCGCCCTTCCTCCATACAAAATCATATCTCTATTGCTAGTTCATTCCTCCTTTTCCCTTCATTTTGTTCCAACCCTCCCCTCCACCCCTACCTGCCCCACCCCCCCTCCGTCACAGCAAACCTTTCATATTACCTTTGATGGTTCTTGCACCACCTATACAACTACCGCGGGTTTCCCTCCTATCCAATGTTCTTATTTATCTGATTTTGTTGTCATTAATTTTACAGGCCATCTTCCTGTTCCTCCTTCTTCTCCCCCCCCTGTGTACTTACTCTCGCTTTCCTTCCCCTCGGGTATCTCAATCTCGTTCTTCCTCTCTGCATCACCCCCCCCCAGTCACTACATCTGAAGCCTTTCTACTATCAATTGATGTGGGGCCAGGTCCGCATCCCCCAGCCATGGGTGCCATATCTTGTTGAATTTACTCCGATCGCTTCTACGGGCGTAAGCCAGTCGTTCTCTGGGGAGAAACGAATTGACATAGGCAATCCATTGCTTAGCTGTAGGGACAGTTGAAGCCATCCAGTACTTTGCAATAAGTTTCCTGGCAAGATACATCAGTCTAGATAACATGAAGTACTTTCCTCCCGGGTACATCTTTACACTTATAGCTCCGAGCAGGTATACGGTCGGATTAAGGGGGATGGGGACCCGCGCCAACCTTGAAATATGTTGGGAAACCTCATCCCAGTACCTATGCAGCTTTGGGCACCTCCAAATTAGATGAATAAAGTCCCCTCTGTGTACCTTACACTTGGGGCACAGTGGGGAGTCTCCTCGACCCCATTTATAGAGCTGTACTGATGTCCTATAGGCCCTGTGAAGAATGAGTAATTGTGACAGTCTTTGGGTTGCGGAGAGTGACACCACTGGAATAGCCTCGAGCGCCATTTCCCATTGTTTTTCATCTATTTCTCCTATGTCCTCTACCCATTTATTTCGGCACTTTAACAATGTATGATCCTGGACTGACCTCAGCAACTCCTTATATATTTTGGATATTAACCCTTTCCTTGTGTCTGCCAAAAAGATCTCATTCAGAAGTGAAACTGCCGGTACTGTCTGGGAGTGTGTTATTTGTTGTGCCTGTATCGCATGGCGTAATTGGAGGTACTGGAAAAAGCCCCTCGGATTCAAGTGGAATTCCCTACAAAATTGTTCGTATGTCTTCAACGCCTCTCCCTCATATAATTGTGGGAAGAACTGAATCCCCTTTTCTTGCCATTGTGTGAACCCCTGTAATCCCTGGATCTCAGAGTATCTGCTATTGTGCCAGATCGGCGTGAATGAAAGCACGCCTGTTATCTTTAGGATTTTCCGAACCTCACCCCATACCTTTTTAAAAAGCGTACTTATTGGATCTACCCCCTTCATACTTGGCAAGTCCATTTCCAGATGAGAGGCCGCTTCTAGTGTGGGTTCCATCATAGTCACCAATTGGTATGTAGGGTCCTCATTTCCCTTTCGACCCCATCCTGCCATTTGTTGAAATTGTGATGCCAGGAAATATAGCCTAGAGTTGGGTATTGCAAGCCCTCCTCTATCCTTTTCGTATTGCAATGTTTCTAAGCTAATTCTGGGTGTCTTTTTTTTCCATATCAGTTCCCTCATTAGTGTGTCAATTTGCTTAAACCATTTTTTTGGTATCCATGTCGGAGAGTTGTGGAAGACATATAATTGCTGTGGTGCCCACACCATTTTTATTAGGTTTGCTCGTCCTATAACTGATAGGGGGAGCCTGCACCAGCTGTTGCTTTTTTGTTTCTGCCTGGAGAGCAGTGGTTCCAGGTTCAACCGGAGATACTCGGCCGGGTTTGGGGACACCATCACTCCCAAGTACTTAAAACTATCAACTATTGTTATTTGTTCCGTTCCCACTGGTAGTCGGTCCCTCTGCTGGTCTATAGGCATTAGCGTTGATTTTGACCAGTTAATGACAAAGCCTGAGAAGCTGCCATATTCTCTCACTATCTCCATCACTGCCCGCAAGGATGAGGTCATGTCACCCAGATATATAAGTGCATCGTCTGCATATAAAGATATTTTTTCTTCTCTCTGATGTCTACGGAACCCCACCACCTCCATTGAGTTCCGGATCTTTATAGCTAAAGGCTCTATTGCCAAAGCGAACAGTAATGGAGACAATGGACAACCCTGTCTCGTCCCCCTATGCAATTCAAATGGAGGCGAAAGGTCACCATTAATACGTATTCTGGCTCTGGGTTTAAAATAAAGTATCTCTACCCAAGCTACAAACCTACTTCCCAACCCGAATCTTTTCAGTGTTTCCATGAGGTAGGGCCACTCCACACTATCAAACGCTTTTGAGGCGTCGAGAGATAGAATGGCCCTACTCCCTGGGTTATCCACTGGCATCTGAAGGTTCATGTAGAGTCTCCTTATATTATCTGATGTAGATCGGGTAGGTATAAAGCCAGACTGATCACGATGGACCAACTTGCTAATCACTCGAGATAACCTTTTGGCCAGGACACTTGCAAACAGTTTGACATCCGCATTTAGTAGCGATATTGGACGATATGAGTCTAATAAAAGATTATCTTTCCCAGGCTTTAAAATTACTGTTATTATTGCCTCGCGCATGCTATCCGGTAGATAGCCCAGTTCCTCAGCCTCCCTTATAGCCTGCAGTAATGATGGTAAGAGGTCCTCTCTATAGTGGGAGTATACCTCTGCCGGAATCCCGTCTGGGCCTGGTGATTTATGGTGACCTGTCCCCTCCAGTGCTTCTCTTAATTCCACTAATGTGATTGGGCAGTTCAACAGTTCCCTGTCCGCTTCCGATAATTGCGGGAGCGGACAGGTCTGCAAAAACTGCATCAACTCAGACGGGTTATATCTAGTTTTGCTGGAGTACAAGTCCCCGTAGAACTGCTGAAAGCTACTCAAGATGTCTGAACTACGGGTCTGCCTCTCCCCGGATTTAGCCCTCACAACCAGGATAGTAGTAGGATCTCTTTGCTCTCTGGCTATAAGGGCTAAAAGGCGGCCAGTGTTTTCCCCCTCTTCAAAGTAACTTTGTTGTTGAAAGTATCTTCTCTTCTCTGCTGCTGATAACCAAACCGAGCTGTATATCGCTTGTACCTCTCTCCAGGATTCTTGATTAGATTTTGATGGGTCTCTTATCAAAACCTGTTCCCTTTCTATCAGTTCTACCCGTACCTTGTTTTCCCATTCCCTGGAGCGTGTTTTAATTCCCGCAATTTGTTTAATAAGACATCCCCTCAAGAATGCCTTAAGTGTATCCCATATTACCATGGCGCTTGCGGACCCCCTATTAAATTGCAGGAACTCCCGTAGCGCCTCTCTTGTACTATCTACTTGGGGAAACAGAGATAACCAGTAGGGATTCACCTTCCATAATGGTCGCCCCAGCTTTCCAGTGGTGCCTAACCGCACCCAGAATGGGGAGTGGTCAGATAATAAACGTGGCTCATACGCTGAGTCCTCCACTAACTGCAGGAGTGCCTCATTCCCCAAACCCAGGTCGATACGGGAGAGGACATCATGTGTTGCAGAATAACATGAATAGCATCTATCCTCTTCGTGTCTCTCTCTCCATACATCCCGGAGTCCTATTTCCATAATCAGGGCTGCGAAAGCAGTCCTGCCGGTTGTCTGTTTCGTAGTTCTAGATGTCAGAGACATTCTATCCTGGGAGTTGTCTAAAATGTTATTGTAGTCACCCAGTGCTAGTACCGGGACATCCAGGTATGAGGCTATGAATTGTGATAGACACCCGAGAGAAGCTGGTGAGAATGGTGGTGGAATGTATATTGATGCAATTATGCACATTAGACCGTTAATTTTACATAGCAAGAAGACAAATTTTCCTTCCCTGTCCACCCTCTGTTCTATGCATTCAAAGGAGACATCCGAGGAGACCACTATACTGACTCCTCTTGAGTGTGAGGTGTACATGGAGTGGAACTGAGTCGGGTATCTCCTTGAGCGCAGTAGGTGGACAGAGTTGGAACACAAATGTGTTTCCTGTAAACAGATTATCTGAGGTTTCATTATATCAAAAAATCTAAACATTGCCCTTCTCTTGTCGCTATCCCCCAACCCTCTCACATTCCATGTCATCAAGAGTAGGCCTTTCCTTTTCCCAGTTTCCTTACTCATATAGGGGATCATACCAATTCAAATAACTATGAGGCAAGAGACAACAACATGAGCAGGGAATGAGAATACAATTGTCCCTCAGAATTTTACCTGCCCCTTGGGTCCCCTCAGTGAGTAATACATAACAGTCAGCATTCCTCCTAATCCCCTTACCATCCTTGGTGGAACGTAGGAGGTATTTGTATATGATTTTATATTTGTGGTGTTTTTCATTATTTGTTTGAATTGTGACTTTCCCACCCACCCCTCCCCATCCTCCCCCACCCCCCACCCCACTCCACCCCCCCTCCCACCCCTCTCCCTCCTGTCTCCCCCACCCCCTCTCCCACCCACCTCCTTCCTTCCCTCCCTGCCCAGCTGGGCCTACCCTAGGGGCTATGTTCCGGACCTCCCGCTTACTCTCATTCCCCATACTACACTGGCATACCTTGCCAGTGCCAAACATTTACGATACCTCTTTGACCCAAGGGTCCCTATCCCACCCCCTCCCCCCCTCCCTGACCATATTAGTGCTATTCAAGTGTTCTAATTTATTATATTTGTAAACAAAATCGTTTATCGTAGCAGCTCAGTATATTCTAAAAAGTGAATATCCCACTAGTGCTAATTTATAATCCTATTCCTTCAACCTTATTAGTGCTGTTCATGTGTTTTTAATTTTTTGTGTTCGTATAAGAAATAATCTGTCGTGTCAATCCAGTGAATTAAGTAAGTGTATGCTAACCTTTACTACTTTATGATCTATCCCTGTACCTCTTTCTCAACTCTACCTGCAACACATCATTTACTTAATTCTTTAGTGTGTTACTCATTGTTTCACCCTCCCCTCTTCTCTCCCCCCTCCCTAGTACCACAGAAGGACGAGAAAAAAAAAAAAAAAGGGGGAGGGAAAGGAAAAAAGAGGGACCCAAGGAAACAAGAAAACAAAACAAAACAACCCCCCCTCCTTGATCTAATCAGTCTCTAGTCTCTCCTCTCCTTCATTCCGTGTTGTTCTCTCTGCATTCTCCAGCCAATCTTCCACTTTACGGGGAGAGTCAAAGAAGAATGTCCCATTCCTGGTAGTTATTCTCATGCGGGCGGGGTACAGTAGTGCATAATCCATCTTTTTTTGCTGAAGCACACGTTTAGTTGGCATGTATGCCGCCCTGAGCTTTTGCAGGTCTGGGGAGAAGTCTTGATATAGTGAAATTCGCGCTCCCCTATACAGGATTTCTCTCATTTCTCTCGCTTTCCGAAGCAAAGACACCTTATCTCTGAAGTTGAACATTTTCATAATTATAGGTCTTGGGTACTCCTTGCCCTGCCGAGGTTTGTTGGGGATTCGATGGGCGCGTTCAATGCCAAAGAAAAGAGAAAAAGATGTGGCCCCAAATGTCTCCTTGATCCATCCCTCCAGAAATTCAATAGGATCAGGTCCCTCGCTCCGTTCAGGCATGCCTATTACTCTTATGTTGTTTCTTCGATTTCTATTTTCTAGTTCATCTATTTTGGCGGATTGATTTTCTATGCGTTTCTTCATATCAGTCATATCTTGTCTAAGCGGAGATAGTATATCTTCCACCAGGCTTAATCTTTCCTCTAGGGCTGTTGTTCTTCCCTCCGTTTCTTTCAAACTGCCACCCAACGCAATCAGATCTTCTCTTATGCTTTTTAGCTGAACATCCAAACCAGAAATTGATTCCTTACATGCAGTAATCGCATACAGGAGGTCCCTCATTGATGGCTCTTCCGCTCCTCCACTTTGGCTACTCTCCATCCCGGGCTCAGTTGTGTTGGGTAGCCTTTTAGGGTCTGTGTCACCGCTTATAGGGGCAAGTTTTCCTGCTCCGTGACTTTTTGAGGGCGGAACTGCGAGTGGGCTTGTTGCGGCCGATATTGGCCCGCTGCTTTGACTTTGACTTTTCCTACTCGCCTGGGTACTCGCTTGAGTTAGCTGTTGGGATTTTACTGGTGATAGGGATGTCCTGGAAAAACGCTCTAATTTTGTTGCTGCCGCTACTGCAGCTGCTGCTGCGACTTTCGCTTGGTTTGTCTGGTTTCTGGCCGAGCGTGTAACCTGGCCTTCTGCTTGATGCGGCTGATTTTGTAACTGGTGCTGGTTTAATTTTTCCTCTGCTGCCTGCTTCCCAGCCATGCTATTATGCCATGGGGGAGGGAGAGAGAAAAAAGAAAAACAAAAAGGGGGGGGGGGGGTAGGAGAGAAAAAAAAAAAAAGGGAAATTCTTTTCCTTTTAGCAAATTGAGATATAAAATTGTTACAGTCCCGGACTACTAGTTTTGCATGGAAAAAAAAAGAAAAGAGGTATCACAAAGATAGCCCTCCATATAACTCTGCCAGCGTCAGATCAATAACTCTTGGGGCAGTGAACAAGTACTTGAGCAACGCCGTTTCACTTACAGCTGATGATTATAATAAGCAGCTTACATCACACAGTTCCACTGGTTCTATTATTGCTTTAAAAAACAAAAAGGTGAAACCTCATACGCCAGTACCCCGTCCGTCTCCCACTTCGGGCTGGGGTTACTATTTTCCTCTGTCTATTTCAGATGTTACTTCAATAGGATAAATAAACTCAAAAAGTAATAAGGGAGCATGTTTCTATTTAACCCAGGTTTCACATTACAGACTCAATTAGGTTTCTTCAAGAACCAATCAAAGGCCAACTCACAGGCCAACTCTTTAACCAGGGACCAGGGAAAAAAGTCATCCGCCACAAACATAGTATATATAAAAAAAAAGTAGGAAAGTTTTCACCTATGTCTGGGGTCTTCTTAGCAACTCTCCAGATTCACAGCGTTGCGATGTCGATTCTGATGGTTTACTTCGTTCACTGCCCCGTTGCTGCTGCTGTGTTCGGCCAGATTTGATTGCTGCTGATAACCCGGAGGGGGGGCCTCTCACGCCACCCCTATGGCTCCGTCTTCCTGGCTCTCCACCGCCACACTCACTGACGCCGCCACTGCTGGTGCTGCTATAGCCGCCACCGGAGCATCCCCTCACCCGGCCGTTAGCACGCCACAGGGGTCTCTCACACCCCACCTCAGCTCCGTCCACCGCGTCTGCGCCGGGGGACCGATCTGCTCAGTAGTGCTATAGTTAGCCGGACAACGCTGCTTACACTGCCGCTTGTGCTGCTGCACACACCGGTAGTCTCCTCAGCCCGTAGCTTAGCTGGTCAGAGCGGAGGGAGAGGAGATCTCACACACCCTCTCACTCCCACATCCGGTCACGCCCCGAACACATAATTAGAAGAATACTGAAAATGATCGCCAACCCAGCAATAGACGCCCGTACGGCAGAAATGAATTATAAATGTATCAGTAGAAGTTATCTGACCCCAGAGATAACAAGTAAATTTCAGAAAGGATCAGCCAATTGTTGGCGAGGCTGCCAAGAATTAGGCACAATGGGGCACCTATGGTGGAGTTGCCCCAAAATTAAAAACTTCTGGAGAAAAATACTTGCTCTAATTAAGAAAATCACGGGAATTGAATTAGTAGAAGACCCTTGGGAGGTCCTGTTCCATTGTGGGGCGGGAGATTTATATAACTACAAGCAGTCACTGGTCCCGCAGCTTTTGAATGCGGCAAAAAGAATGATACCGAGGAGATGGCAGAGGAGAGAGAGCCCAGAGATATGGTTGTGGTTTGACGCAGTAGAGGAGATGTGCAATATGGAGACCTTGGGGAGCATATTAGAGGAAACAAGAAGCGTGAATATAGGCAGGTGGGACCGCTGGAAAAAATTCAAAAAAACATGGAGCTACGCTAAAGAAATGAAAGCCCTAGACTAAAGGAGAGTAGAAGAATAGCCTTGGAGAGGTGGAGTGGGGAGGCCATGGGGTAGGGGAGAGAGGGGATGGGGGGGGTGGGAATAGAGGTAAAAGGCAAGGGGAATAAAATATAGAAATTTGGGCGTGATTAAGTTCATTAGTGGACGTGGTATGAAATAGCGCTTGTATATTATGTGTATACTACCTTTTTTGATATGGCAAAAGGCCACGATGATGAGACATTGGAGGGTCCTCTAAGCAAAAATGAACTGTAAAGTTGATTTAAGCCCCTCGAAAAGGTCGTCTGAAGTGGCAAAAGAAAAAAAAAAAAAGTCAGTTCCAGATCAAGCAGAGGTATGTACAGAATCATTAAGCAGAAGCATGGTTGAATAACAGTCCAGGGTCAGTTCCATATCAGGCAGAGGTATGTACAGAATCGGTAGGCAGAAACATGGTTGAATAACAGTCCAGGGTCAGTTCCAGATCAGGCAAAGGTATGTACATAATCGGCAGGCAGAAGCATGGTCGAATAACAAGCCAGGATCAGTTACAGAGCAGGCAGTGGCATAATGGGTGTGAGTGTAAATGGCAGGAACTGAGGCTTACGTTTACCATATTTCACTAATAATTTACTGAAGTATGGTAACGGTGAAAACAGTCACCTATGCAGAGGCCTGGTGGGGAAGGACAATGGGGACAATAATATGATGTGTCTCTTCTGACTCCTCTACTGGCACACACCCTACATCTTTTTTGACATCTTTGGCCTGTTGGTTTGAGAGGGATTTTATCAGGAAAGTGGAGTTCGGAGAGTTGATAAGAACATCTGATCGGATGTTTTCTGGTGGGCCGTTCGGAAATATAAGGGCAGTGTAAATTTCCTCCTGGTAGCCAAGGAAGGGTTGGGGGTTTTGGGTGGAGTTGCGGTAAATGATATAGGAATTGTATATGGCCAATTGAAAAAAATAAATGGCTACTTTTTTATACCAATGGTATGTCCATCTTGTGGCAAGGTATGGTTCGAGCATTTGGTCACTGACTCCCCCCATAAACAAATTGTATTCATGGATGCAAGTTGGTTTTTGGATGGGGTCATTCCTTCTGGGGATTTCCACGTAGGTGTTATTGTGGTTCGAAGACAACATGTAGACATCCCTTCTGTCCCTCCACTTCACTGCCAGAATCTCCTTGTTTCGCAGACTTGACGTCTCTCCTCTTCTCAACTCATATTGACAAGGTCTTTGAGGAAAGCCCTTCTGGTACTTTCTTACGGTGCCACATGCTGGCGTCTTCTTCTGGTGAAGGTTGTGGAACAGGGGAAGACTTGTGTAGAAGTTGTCTACATACAAATGGTATCCTTTGTTGAGTAGGGGGTATATGAGGTCCCAAACAACTTTCCCGCTGGATCCCAAGTAGTCCGGGCAATTAGGGGGCTGCAGCTGGGTGTCCTTCCCTTGGTACACTATGAAGGCATATGTGTACCCTGTAGCTCGGTCACATAATTTGTACACCGTCACCCCATAGTGGGCCCTTTTGCTGGGGATAAATTGCTTAATTTTAAGCCTGCTGCTAAATTTAACAAGGGACTCATCCACACATATGTGTTGGTCCAGGGTAAACAACTGGGGGAATATTTGCTGAAAAATAATTTAGTATTGGCTGAATATTGGCCAAATTTTGTAAAGCCTGTCATAATTTGGGTAATCTCGGGGAGGGCACTGGGTATTATCACTGAAAAGTAGGAACCTCTCCACTCGTAGGGATGGGCATAATAGGATGTTAGATTTTTCAAAACAAATTGCTGTGCATACAGGTTGCATTGGGCCACAATTGACGCTAACATGTCCTCGGTAAAAATTCAATTAAAAATTGATTGGGAAAAAATTCTCCGGGTCCACCTGGACTCCTGGCAGTGAAAGGGGGAATGTTAGCTTCTCCTGAATTAGGAGGAAGCCACAAGGGGTTCAGAAGGGCATAAGGAAGGATGGCATGGGTCCTAACCCTTTGTGGCTGAGGTGACACCCCACTGGTACTTGGCCTTTCTTGCCGAGGTACTGTGGTGCTGGTGGATGGCACTGCGGTGCTGGTGGATGCCACTGTGGTGCTGGTGGATGCCATTGCCTCCTCACCAGAATGTCTTCATTGGCGGGCAGAATATCTTCCTCCTCTGAGTCTGTCAATGTTCCACTTGGGGACTTGCTCATAAGTTACGTCAGACTCAGAATCCGAATTTGAAAGGGAATCCGAAAAAGAGAGCTCTTCATTGCTCACGTCGGCCGTGGAAAGTATTTGGTATGCCTCCTTGGCGGAAAAGCATCTTTTGGATATGGCTGCTGGTGGTGATGAGACTGCACAGGTGTGTGCTAAGCCTACACTGATGGGCACTGATGAGGTGGCACTGATGAGCACAGATGTGCACTGATGTGCACTGATTGATGGCACAGATGTGCACTGATGAGGCGGCACAGATGGGCACTGATTGATTGCACAGATGTGCACTGATGAGGTGGCACAGATGGGCACTGATGAGGCGGCACAGATGGGCAATGATGAAGCAGCACAGATGTGCACTGATTGATTGCACAGATGTGCACTAATGAGGTGGCACAGATGGGCAAAGATGTGCACTGATGAGGTGGCACTGAGGTGGTATGGATGTGCACTGATGAGTCGGCACAGATGTGTACTGATGAGTCGGCACAGATGGGCACTGTTCAGGTGGCACAAATGGGCACTGTTGAGGTGGCACAGATGGGCACTGTTGAGGTGGCACAGATGGGCACTGTTGAGGTGGCACAGATGGGCACTGATGAGGCGGCACAGATGTGCATTGATTGATTGCACAGATGTGCAATGATGAGGCGGCACAGATGGGTACTGATTGGTACAGATGGGCAATGATTGGCACTGATGAGGTGGCACAGATGGGCACTGATGAAGTTGCACAGATGGGCACTAATGAGGTGGCACAGATGGGCATTGATTGCACAGATGCGCAGAGGCAGCACAGATGGGCACAGATGGGCACAGACAGGCACAGATGGGCACTGACAGGCACATATGGGCACTGATGGCACAGGTGGACACTGATGGCATGGGTGGGCACTGATGCGCACAGTTGGGCACAGATGGCACTAGCTATAGATGCTAATTGTCACTGTGGTACTGATTGGGCACTGATTGGGCACTGTTTGGGCACACTGTGTGTTTTTTTACTGTAAAAGCACTCACGATTCTACTCAGAAGCTCTCTCTCCTCACACTCGGTTTCTGTGTGAGGAGGGAGAGCCGGCAATGAGAGATGATCTCATATGTTTACATCTGTTTTTTCTGGTTACCTTGAATGATTCATCTTATGGGAATTTGAACTGCCTATATGGACAAGCCAGCCCCCTATCCTTCAGGAATGTGCCATTTTCCCTAGAAGCTCATTTTGCTCTGCTGGTGGTGGAGTGACCATTTTCTTATACAAGTCTATATACGCTAGTTATGACTTGGAACGTTTAGTCTCACACCAGAGCTTGCAAAACATGCATGCATCTGTCTGAATACCAGGCCATGCTGTATGAAAAGCAGATGGGACTCCATGGCGAAACAGCATCTATGTTAAGTATTCTTGTCATATTTTCTTTATCTTTATCTGTATCTGTCATTATCTTTAATACATGTTACACTTTTAAGTATTTGTGTGATCTGTCTTTGCACATATTGAACACAACCCCAATGTGACAATACAACGGTTTTGGTTTAATCAGTACAGTATTCATCTGAAAATACAATACAAATGCAATACATTACATCACTTCAGAAATTTTTAATTTTCGATATGGAGAATAACATGCAAAAAAAAAAACAGATGACCGTTCATCCAATAATCTCATTGTTTGTACCAGGCTTTAATGAAAAGGCCACTTGTAGTCCCCTTTGGAACCTCATGTGACCGGGGCAAGAACCACAAATAGGAGAGAGGGACAGAACACTGTCTTCCTACTAAAAAATGTGTCTTAACAAGGACCTTCATGGAAGAATTGCTAGGTATTATTTTATTACAAACTACAGATTTTAAAATATTAAAAAATACATTAACATGTTCAGTTATATATACGATTTTAGATACTGAGTATCTTTAAAAAGTCATTCCAGCAATTTAACCATGTGATCGCCTGTGTCCAATCACAGCCGGTCACATGTAAACATGGAAATGCCGGTAATCGGCGCTCCTCGCCTCACACTGACAGGGTGTGAGGAGAGGAGAGCCGATCAGCGGCATCACAGAGGACATCTAGGGATGTAATCAGGGCACTGATCATCAGTGCCCTGATTCCAATTAGTGCCCACCAGTGCCAGCAATGATTGCCTACCACTGCCAGCAATCAGTGCCAACCAGTGTCCACAAGTGCCACCAATCTGTGCCCACAAGTGCCAGCAATCAGTGGCCATTAGTGATGCCAGTCAGTGCTGGCTATCAGTGCTGCCCATCAATGCCCATCACTCCTGCCCATCAATGCTCATCACTGCTGCCCATCAATGCCACCCATGAATGCCCGTCAGTGTCCATCAGTGCCGCCTATCCATGCTGCCTATCTGTGCCCACCAGTGCCACCTATCTGTGCCCACCAGCCCACCAGTGCTGCCTATCTGTGCCCAGTGCCCACCAGTGCCACCCATCAATGCCGCCTATCAGTGCTCATCAGTGTTACATATCAATGCCACCTATCAGTGCCAAGAGGTGGCATATTTGTGCCTCCTCATCAGTGCCACCTAATCAGTGCCCATAAGTGCCGCCTCATCGGTGCCCATAAGTACCACCTCATCAGTGCCCATCAGTGCAGCCTATCAGTGCCCATCAGTGCCACCTCATCAGCGCCCATCAGTGAAGGAATGAAGGAGAAAAATTACTTATTTACAAAACTTACTGACAGAAACTAAGAAAATCTTTTTTTTTCTAATTTTTTGGTCTTTTTTTTAGGAAAAAAATAAAAACCCAGGAGTGATTAAATATCACCAAAAGAAAGCTCTATTTGTGGGAAGAAAATGATAACAATTTCACATGGTTACACTGTAGCATGACCACACAATTGTCATTCAAAGTGTGACAGCGCTGAAAGCTGAAAAATGGCCTGGCAGGAAGGGGGTGTAAGTGCCCTGTATTGAGGTGGTTAATAAAGGAATCGTAAAACATGTGTTATATTATTGATTTTTTCACACTTTTTTGAGTGAGTACCCATAATCATTCACATAGGGGGCAGGATCTTTTTAAAGGGGGCTTCCAGATTCCGAAAAGCCCCCCTGCCCACAGACCCCCACAACCACCGGTAGGGTTTTGGGGAAGAGGCCCTTGCCCCCCCTTGCATTCTGCCCTGCCGGGCTGCGTGCTGAGATAAGTGTCTAGTGTGGATTTTGGGGGACCCCACACCGTTATTTTTATTTTGGTTTGGGGTTCCCGTCAATATCCATATCAGACCCAAAAGGTCTGGTATGCATTATTGGGGACCCCACAACATTATTTTCATTTATTTTTCATTGCCAGCATTTTTTTTTTACATGCAGCTGTCAGTGGGGAAACCTGCTGACAGCTGATGAGTCATCGATCGTAACAAATTCGCATTCGTCCAAAGTCGCATCAGAATTGTATCCTGAAGTCTCTGCAGTCTTCCTGTCCAGCTGAGCCAAGAAATACAATCAAGGCTGGAATAGTACACATTTTAATTGAAGAAAGTGACTTATGGTTTTTGAGATTAAAGCTGGCCATACGTTATACAATTTTCTTATTCAATTTCCTTTATATTTACCTTTAACTGTATATTGCAAGGGCCTGCGTGATTGCATAAACATTGAAAGTGTTTAGGTTTGACCCTTATATTATATGGTTTTGGTGAATCTAAAGGAAAGTTGTAAAGAAAATTGTATAATGTATGACCAGCCTTAGGAGAGGTGGAGAGTTCTCAATAAGGAAGTGACTGCTCTGGGCTTAAAAAAAAAATGGCCTTCAGCAGCAATTCTGGAGGCAATTTACAGCACACACTAATTTAGGTAGCATAAATATTAATGTGAAATGTATGTTCTTTTGTTAAAGAACAATTATTGTTATCCAACTGTTGTGGTAAAGTTCCACTTTAAATAGCAACATTTAAAATACACCCATACTTTAACCACTTGCTGACTGGCTCACGCCAATATACTTTGGCAAAGTGGCACGGGTGCGCAAAACAACGTACCCGTACATCGCTGCCTCATCTGCGGCTAGTGGGAGCGTGCCCGCGGGTCCTGCGGACTCGATGTTGGCCGGTGGCCCGCGATCGTGGCACAGAGAGGCAGAGGGCAGAGATGTAAACAAGGCATTTCCCTGTTCTGCCTAGCAACATGACATGGATCTACTGCTCCCAGTGATCAGGAGCAGTGATCTCTGTCATGTTCTAGTGAGCCCATCCCCCCTACAGTTAGAACATGCTGAGAGAACACAGTTAACCCCTTGATCACCCCCTAGTGTTTAACCCCTTCCCTGCCAGTGACATTTACAGTAATCAGTGCATTTTTATAGCACTGATCGCTGTATAAATGCCAATGGTCCCAAAATAATGTCAAAAGTGTCCGATCTGTCCGCTTGTCCGCTGCAATGTCGTAGTCACGATAAAAATCGCAGATCGCCGCCATTACTAATTAAAAAAATTATAAGAATGCCATAAATCTATTCCATGTTTTGTAGACGTGATAACTTTTGCGCAAACCAATCAATATACGCTTATTGCGAATTTTTTTACCAAAAATATGTAGAAGAATACGTATGGGCCTAAACTGTGGAAGAAATGTGTTTTTTAATATATTTTTTGAGATATTTATTATAGCAAAAAGTAAAAAATAAAATTGTCGCTCTTTTTTGTTTATAAAAAAAATAAAAACAGAGGTGATCAAATACCACCAAAAGAAAGCTCTATTTATGGGAAAAAGGGACATCAATTTTGTTTGGGTACAACTTTAAAAGCAACGCAGTGCTGTATCGCAAAAAAAGGGCTTGGTCAGGAAGGGGGTAAATCCTTCCGGGGCTGCAGTGGTTAAATAACATGCTTTTTTAACAAACAGTGGCCAGGGATCTGTCATTTAGCACTGGTAGTATGCTGCTAAATGACAGATCACATGCCAGTATCTGTTTTTAGACAAACCAAGAGATCTGTCATTTAGTTGATAAATACAAAAATTGCACTACCACTGCTAAATGACAGATACCCTCCTTCTTGCTTGTAAACAAATGGGCTGGGAATCCAAGGTGACATAATTGGCAAATTTGGTCAATGTCACACAGTATCTACGGCCCATACAGATGCAGTAGGGATCTGTCATTTGTGAGAGGAGTGGGTGAACATAATTGGGTGTGGTGGATCATTGTATTGGTGGGTCCCCATGGTTGATGGGGATCTACATTTCTGCTCGACATGATTGCTGCTGGATTTACATCAGGGGACCTTTTTGAATGTATTTTCTAATAAAGGACTTGGTGTAGTATGGGTGTTTATATTTACATATTTTTGTGATTGAGTACCAAGAGTACTCCATGCACATTCCCCTAGTTGGGGGGCAGATATCTGGTGGTCCCCTTATTCTGAAAAGGGCTTCAAGATTCTGCTAAGTTCCCCACACAAACCCCTACATCTCTTTTAGAAGGCAGAATGTGGAGATTAGGTCCTTTTTACCATCATCATTTGAACAAAGTGCTTTGCAAGGAAAAAGAGGCTTTGCCTGAAGCTTGTTCTTAGTGAAGAACAACCAACCAGCTTCTCTTAGTAGAGTAATTTGACTGGTACTGTAATTATCTTGTTGCTTTAATGGTAATTAGGTACTCAATTGTTCAACCTCCAAAAATGGTGCTTGTGCCAACACAGAGAACACATGTAGGATTATGCACAATGACATGCCTAGCTTGCAATGGCAGCCTGTAGCATTAGATAAGAGACACAGCTGTGACAGGTAACAGATGTCGTTAAAGGTAGTTTAAAATTAATTTAATCTGGTATTCAGTATTAGGAAGAGGGAATGATGTTCTAGTGCAATTACTATATAAGTAGAGTCTAATAGATTTAACAGTTCTATTCCTATCAGTGATCAGGAAGGAGAAGAGATGCTGAATGACTGGAGACTCAACTCCAGCTGACATATTCTGGTCCTGATTACGAGTGTCAGTTTTGATCTCACTGCTATCACCTAGCAACACACTACGATTTACCAGACTATGCATATGACTTTGTGATGTCATATCTTTCCTTGTATTTTCTGGTGTACTTTAAAACAGGGAAAGAGGTATATACTGTATACAGTATATCCACTGCATAGTGTGTTTTACTAATAAAAATATACCAGTAATTTGAGTTCAGCTGGTTGTTATGCTTGACATCTGCCCTTTTTCTAGTCTATGCTTTATCTATGAATAATGTGCAGTATCATCTAAAACACTGTGCTGTGATTGAAAGCAACAGAAATTTCAACATGATGCTCCTTGTCAATAGAAATTGTTGCACATCAGGATATGTCCTAAATGTTCTGCCACTCAGCTATGGTGACATTTTTCTGTCCCTGTGATTGCCTACATGTTATATTATGTGCAAATTTTAATATACTCTGAGGCTGATTTACTAAAGAGTAGTTATTGTATTTTCTTAAACTTGACTGAGTAGCCAAACTGAGCACATGTAACAAAATGTTCACTTAGTAAATCAGCCCATTTGTCTACACTTTGCTCTACATCAAGGATCTCTTACATCAAGTCCATCTCTTACATTGGGGTCCCCATTAGATTCCCTTTTAATTAAGAGCTCCCATCAGATTGCCCTTTACACTAGAGTCCTCCTTACATCAGGATTCCCAATAGAGTCCCCCCTTACGTCAGGGTCCAAGTTGGAGCCCCCTCTTATATCAGAGTCCCACATTTCATCTACATCCCCATCAGACTTCCCTGACACATCGAGTGCCCCTTACATAGGGGTCCCACATCAGTCCCCCCTTACAGATTCTGGTTGTGGGTGGAGGGGACATCCTCTGCTAGACCTTAACCACTTAAGGATCGGAGGGATTTGCCCCCTTAATGACCAGGCCATTTCTTGCGATACGGCACTGCGTCGCTTTAACTGACAATTGCGTGGTCTTGCGACGTTGCACCCAAATAAAATTGACGTCCATTTTTTCCCACAAATAGAGCTTTCTTTTGGTGGTATTTGATCACCTCTGTGTTTTTTTTTTTTTTGCGCTATAAACAAAAAAAAAATCAATTTTGAAAAAAAAAAACAATGTTTTTTAATTTTTGCAATAATAAATATCCAAAAAAAAGTAAAAAATCTAATTTCTTCATTAGTTTAGGCCCATATGTATTCTACATATTTTTGGTAAAAAAATCGCAATAAGCGTATATTGATTGGTTTGCGCAACAGTTATACGTCTACGAAATAGGGGACAGATTTATGGCATTTTAATTATTCATTTTTTTTTTACTAGTAATGGCGGTGATCTTTGGGACTGAGACATTACAGCGGACAGATCAGACACCGTTGACACTTTTTTGGGACCACTGACATTTATACAGCGATCAGTGCTAAAAATACCCACTGATTACATTACATAAATTTCACTGGCAGGGAAGGGGTTAACACTGGGGGGCGATCAAGGGGTTAAGTGTTCCCTAGGGAGGTGTTTCTAACTGTGGGTGCAGTGTAGTGACTGGAGGAGGCGACAGATCGCTGTTCCTAATCACTAGGAACAGCAGATCTGTCTATCCTCCCCTGACAGAATGGGGATCTGTCTGTTTACATTGACAGATCCCCGTTCTGTCTCTCTCAGGAGTGATTGTGGGTGGCCGGCAGACATCGTGGCCCGCCGGTCATGGGCATTGGCTCCGGCGTTGTGCCGCCCGCGGCCGACATACAAGGACAGCGATTCGCCCAGGAGAGCCAACCTGCCACAGTACAACTGCGGCAGCTGGTCCTTAACTGGTTAAAGTGGAACTAAAGGCAAAACTTTTTTTTCTTAATTTTGGATAAAGTAAGGGAGGGTTATATTATTTGCATTCATATCACCAAATTTAAACAGCTATATAAGTGACAAAATCGCCGCTGTGATATCAAAAATTATAAGTAAGGCTGCTAACACAAAAGGAGGTTTATCAAACCCTAAACAGTAAATGAAAAACAATAGTGTAGCACCAATATACAGAATATATAAGCTTGATGTGCAATAGTAAACATAAAAACTGCAAAAATAAAAATCTCAAAAGTCCAAAGGTAAGCGAATGAGTCCCACGGTGTATATAATTGCTAAAACATACAGTTGACACAGCAACGCCAATATACGTAAAGATACTTCTCAGCGTGCTCAGATGTCCAGCCACCAAAATCAAGTGAATTCAAAACTCACCAGAGCAAATAGCTACCATTACAGCAGCATATACACTTATGTATGAATGGAAATCCCTCAGGAGGCAGTACGGCAACCCACTACCAATGGCACCTCCTGATGTACTCCAACAATGAGGTCAATTTTTATGTTTACTATTGCAAATGTAACCACTTGCCGACCAGCTCACGCAGATATACTGTGGCAGGTTGGCAGCGCTGCGCAAATCGGCGTACATGTACGGCAGCTTGCGCAGGCACAGTTGCAGGCGGGCGTGCACCGATGGCGGCGCGCTCTCACTCCCGCTGCACGCTGTGGGAGAGTGCCTGCGGGTTGGGCGAACTCGATGTCCACCGGTGACCCACGATAGCCTAGTACAGAGGCAGAACGGGGATCTGCCAGTGTAAACAAGGCGGATCCCTGTTCTGACATGGGACAAACACTGGATATTTGAGATGTTTATGGATTTTTGTTCACTTTCACGTGATATTTAGCACTGGGTGTTACTTTTTACTTTTTTTTTGTTATTGGTTCCAGCATGTGTTTTTTATTTAATTTAACAAGTTTGTAAGTTTATTTTGTTACACGTTATGATACACATTTAATTTTGTGCTGCAATTTACCTGTGATAAATTTGGTGAATTTTTGATATAAATAGATACCTTACATGTCACGCTTTAAAATTGCGCACACTTTAAAAATGTTTACAGGTTACCAGTTTAGTGTTACAAAGGAGGTCTACAGTAGAGCTAGAATTATTGCTCTCACTCTAACATTTGCAGCGATACCTCACATCTGTGGTACAAACATTGTTGCGTGGTGTGTGGGAATTATGTAACTGCTTATATCTTCGTGCAAGCACGCATGTGTGAGCTTAAATTTTTTTTTATTATTATTTTTTTATTAAAAATTTTTATTTTTACACTTTCCAATGTATTTATTTATTTTATCGGGTTTTTTTTTTACTGTCACAAGTAATGTAAACATTCCTTGCCTATCGCAAGGGATGTTTACATTACTTGTGACAGCAAAAAAAAAAAAGCATGACAGGTCCTCTTTATCAAGACATCTGATCTTTCTTCTATCCTTGAAAGCATGAGACCAAAAAAAGCACAAAAAAAACATTGATCTCATGCTTTCAAAAAAAAAAAATTGCTCTGTTTACATTTGCTTTAGCTGGAAGTAGCAAAATGCTCATCACCACAGAGATGATCTGAGACCCTCTGGTCCCCGATCAGCCCCTAAGCAGCTGCAACCCCCCGGATCCTGGGTGCCCCATTGAGCCAGAGATCAGCTGGATCGCCGTTGGCTGAAAAAATGTATACCGGTGTTATGGCTGACATCTGCAACCATGGCCCAGACATAACCACTTGAACACAATCACATATAAATAAGTGATTGTGTGGCAAGTGGTTAAGCTCACAAGTTTATAAGTAGGACTAGACAGATTCGTGTTGATTATAACCCTACTTTTTGTTGAGAAAAAAAAATCCCATCAAGTTAAACTATTTATATAGTTCAGGGATTTAAATCAACATTAAAGTGATTATAAACCTCAGACATGAAATATGAACAAAGCATATCCCTCTATAGTGTGTACTTGTCTCAACCCAGAGTACTAAGTGTTATTTCTGTCTGCTGCTTCTTTCATCTGCTATCAGCATGAATCATTTCTGACAAGTTGTCCTGATGCCAAAAGAAAAATGGTGACAGGGAAGGACCTCCAGCAGACTGATAGCCTCAGCTTTGTTCCTGTGAGTTGTATGGAGAGGGGTGTGTCTCCTCCGTCCAATCAGCTTTCAGAGCTCTCCTTACTGAGCTCTGCAGAGTGTTAACCTCCCTGGCGGTATGATTATTTCGGATTTTAGGTGCTGAAAGCGGTACAATTATTTTGCATGGAAATTTGGCGTTTTATATTGTAGGTCTGTAAATCTTAACAATAACACACTTAAATCTGTCCAAACCAGAGTCTAGTAGATATCCCGGGTATGATAAAGTTTGAAACACAAAAACATAAATTATAATATAATAAATAAAAATAAATAATTAAAAAAAATTAAAAAAAATAGTAATAAAATAAATTTCCCCACAATTCACTATCGCTCAATTCTGCAAGTGTTCTAATTTACTATCGCTGTTTTCTAGCTGGTCTAAAGCCACTTTTGACGTAAAGGGACACTTTTTGGTTGCTATGGACAATCTCCAGTTTCCAGGCAGAAAGAACAGTGTATATCATGTAAAACTGCATGCAGGGCATGGGCCAGAGCACTGGGGACAAAAGGGATGTGAAATCATTTCATACAGTACTGTAATCTGTAAGATTACAGTACTGTATGTGTTATGATTTTGACATTTTTTTGAATTTGCCGCCAGGCTCCGCCCCCGTGCGTCGCGCCGCTCACAGGGAACGGAGCCTGGCACGGAGAGGCTTCGGAGGAGGACGGAGCCCTCGGACACTGCGGGGGACATCGCAGGATCCCGGGGACAAGGTAAGTAACGCCGCCCCAGGATCCTGCAATGCGATCCCGAGTGTGGCTCGGGGTTACCGCTAATGGTACTGAATTTTAACCCCGAGCCACACTCGGGAAAACCGCCAGGGAGGTTAAGTCAGCTCTCTGTCTCCTTTTTTCTGGCAGCTTAGACAAGCTTTAAAATTCAGCAGTTTGAACAGCTTGTAGCGGAAATAAGACTGCAGATAAACAAGTACAACTTATATATGAGGATTTGTTTCATCTCTGTGTATCACCCGAGGCCAGTTACTTCACTGGGGATATGGAAGGGTTTACAACCACTTTACATTAATTTAAACATGGGATAATAATAAAAACCCCTAAATGTTAAAGAAAAACAAAAAAAAAAAAAAAACAATTCATACTCAATTGATCACTTGATCTTTTACTGCTATCACTTTTTTTATGATTCTTTGATTTCAGCAAACATTATTGCAAATTCATATTTCTATTATGAAATGACCTTAGGAGTAGGAGGGTCTGTTTTCATTATTAGCACCTAAGCAATCTTACTGCTGTAGTAAGAACATAAAACACATGACTGCTGAGAAGCATAGGCTCATTTATAACCAACTAATAAACCAATACCTTGCCCCCCAAAAAGACACAGAAGCTGATTAAATTGGAAATAGGGCAAGGCCACAGCTTTATTGAACTTTTCAAGAGTAATAACTTTCCAAATGTACCAAACAACAATGCCAGTCACAGTTATACTGTGAGCACCCATAAAAGATAAACTCACATAATCTAAGAGGCCTGTCCTTACCATCGGTGCCAGACAGGCATTTAGACTGAACCCAGAAATGAATTTGAGGGCATAGCCCAAAAAGAAACATCAATTGCTGGCAAGGTCAAAACCGCAGTACAGTGGTACACTGACGAGCACCCCACTGCAGTCAGCACCGGCTCGACACCAGATTGTAGGCCAAGATTACCATATTTCTTTGCATCCTGAACAATTGTCCTGGCAGTTGTGGCTGAAACTTTACTTAGTCTATGTGGTTTGGTTTCAACAGAACCCCTCGTTTTCCACTTCTTGATTACAGTTTGAACACTGCTGATTGGCATTCTCAATTCCGTCAATATCTTTTTATATCCCTTTCCTGTTTTATACAGTTCAACTACCTTTTCCCACAGATCCTTTGATAATTCTTTTGCTTCCCCCATGACTCAGAATCCAAAAACGTCAGTGCAGCACTGGATGAAAGATGCAAGGGTCTGTTAGGAGTCCAGAAACTCAATGACCTTTTATACACACACACTAATTACAAGCAAACATATCACAAGTGAGGATGGTTACCTTTATTAGCAATTCAAACCCCATTGTGTCAACTTGTGTGCATGTTATCAGTCCAAAATCACCAGGTATGTACATTTTTGATCAGGGTCATTTGGGTAGTTTCTGCTGTCATTATGATTTAAAAAGAGTAAACGCAGTTGATTGATTATAAATGGCTTCAGCCAAGCACTAACCATGAGTGAAAGAAAAGTTTTTGCGTTATCATTCATATTCTCTGAAAAATGACCTAGAAATCATAAGTTCTGCCAGGGTATGTAAACTTATGAGCACAACTGTATATATCAATTCTTACACATGTGAATTACAGGGGTCATGTAAGCACATATCACTTTAACGTATTTTTTAATTATTTTTTGGTTAGGGTACAGACAGCGATGAGGTTACATACACCTGTTAATGCTCAGAACAATTTGTTCAAATCACCACAGCATCAGTCAATTGTAAAATACCCATATTTCTTCCTTAGCGAGAGAACAACACACAATAAAATTAAAAAACCTAGGCATTCACCTTGCGGCGAAACAGCTCCAAAAAAGAACTAGAAACAAGAACAAAGTATGTGATGGGCCAAAACCAGAAAAGGGGGATAATGTTGCAACAAACGATAGATTGGTAAAAGTGGCACAATGTTGAGCAATAACATAATTAATAGAGGAGATTGAATCTACAGACCCGTAATGCCCTACATTGTTACCCCATACATGAATGATAAGAATCAAGGGACCTGAGACAAATTTTCTCAGGTAATACCAGCAATCAGCGTAGGCCATCAAAACTGCAACAACAAATTCTGCCAACTGCAAAGAAATATTCACAGGGGCCTCATGGCCACCTAATTTGCCTGTGATCAAATGCTGATTACAGCACCGGAAGCTCAACCTACCCCTGCTGGAACTCTGTGGCCCAGGGGCTGACTGACCAATCGGGTACTAGCCAATAGCAGCCTCGTCATGGAGTCTTCCGGTCCAGTGGCAGCAGGTGTGGGACAGCAAAGGCCTTTAGGTGGTGGCAGTGTCTGGATGACGGCACCCGGGTCCAGGTGCCATCTCCACAAGATATGCGGGCGGCATGTCCATGTGGGTCCCTAAGGCAGCTGGGGATGCTCCTTCAGCCCACGCCGCTCACCCGGCCGCTCCACACCTGCCCAGCCACCTATTCGAGTCAGCAGTCCCCATGACTGTGAAGAGGAAGGACAGAACTCCAATCTCTTTGATGCTGCTTGGCTGACCCCCCGTGACCGATGAGAAAGTAAGTGCACGTGTAGCCCCCCGTATGCCTGGATAGGAGGAAAAGCGGGGCGGCTGCATATAGAGGAATTGAGCTTTCTATATTCCTCCATGCAGCGGCTGAATACTTGCAGGAGGGAGAGGAGCATGGAGGAATATGGCTGCATGGAGGAATATGGAAAGCTCAATTCCTCTATATGCAGCCGCTCTGCTTTTCCTCCTATCCAACTTCTTTTTCTGTTCCCCCTGTGCTCTTCAGCCCCTTTTTGTGCTCCGTGGCTCCTCCCCCATGCCCCCCCCCACAGTGCTCTCCAGCTCTCCCCATTGCTCTCCAGCCCCCCACCCCCAGTGCTCTCCAGCTCTCTCCATCACTCTCCAGCCCCCCATCCCTGTGCTCTCCACTCCTCCCGTGCTCTCTGCCCCCCACAGTGCTCTCCAGCCCCCCATGCTCCCCACCCCTGTTCTTTCTGCCCCCCCAGTGCTCTCCAGCCCCCCCAGTGCTCTCCACCCTTGTTCTTTCTGCCCCCCAGTGCTCTCCAGCCCACCCAGTGCTCTCCACCCCTGTTCTTTCTGCCCCCCAGTGCTCTCCAGCCCGCCTCATGCTCTCCACCCATGTTTTTTCTGCGCCCTCAGTGCTCTCCAGCCCCCCAGTGCTCTCCAGCTCTCCCCATCACTCTCCAGCCCCCACAGTGCTCTCCAGCCTCCCTGTGCTCTCCACCACTGTTCTTTCTGGCACCCCCAGTGCTCTCCAGCTCTCCCCATTGCTCTCTAGCCCCACCCCTGTGCTCTTCAGCCTCCACCCTTGTGCACTCCAGCCCTCACGCTAGTACTCCCCACTCCACCCCAGTGCTCTCCAACCCCCGTGCTCTCCACCCCTGTTCTTTCTACCCTTCTGGTGCTCTCAAGCTCCCCATCGCTCTCCACTCTCCCCGTGCTCTCCAGCTCCCCCAGAGTGCTCTCCAGCCCCCCCCGCTGTCCACCCCTGTTCTTTTTGGCTCCCCCCAGTGTTCTCAAGTTCCCCCCAGCGTTCTCCACTCCCCACCTCTGTGCTCTCCAACTTCCCCAGTGCTCTTCACTGCCCCCGGGCTGCTCTAAAGCCCAATAAAAAAGGCCGCCCCACTGTACTCACTTTTCTTGCCAGAGACCTTGTCATGCTCCTCTAGTGACACCAGAGCCGGTTGCCAGGGAAGAGAGTGGAGCCAGTCCCACGTATCTAAAATAGCAGAACTGGAGCCCTTCGCCCTTTTTTGTAATCTAATTCTGCATAAAACTTTTAACAGTGTCATTTCATGAGATAATTTATGAGGGCGTGTTTAAGGGCGGAGGTAGGTGCAGGGTAGGGGTTGGGTGGGGCAAATGGTGGCTAGTAGCTCAGGACTTGGAGTTTTCAGTCATATATATATATATATATTTATTTACAATTTTTATTTATTTATTTATTTTACAAGGAAGGTGATCTAGATTTTTACACTATGATTGCTTGTACAGTGATGATCACTGTAAAAGCAATAATTTTAACTGTCATGAATGGTTGTTATTCATGACTCAGTGTTTACTATTGTGATTGATGTGATTGGCTACAGTTATCGCATGGTACAGGGCCTCTGTGAATGGCCTCCATGAGTGGTTTTGTACCATGTGATCACTGTGATCACTGTGACCAATCACAGAGATTACAATAGTAAGCAAGCTGTTATAAATTAAAGCCATTCATGACAGTTGTGTTTACTTGTGATCGCTGTGAATGGTTATGGCGATCACATGGTACCTGGGCCAATTGCACAAAATTGTTCCTCTGCTGCCCCAGGGACACACAAGCAGGAGGACGTCCATGGACACCCTCCCTGAACTGGGGAGCACCCGTCCAGCTATATATATATACATTGGCCAGGTGGGAATTTTTTTTTCTATCATTTATCACATGCACCATGAACATAAGTGTAGTTTATCTAATTTATTCTATGTTTCCATTGCAAAAATCTTGAATTCTGTTTTTGTATTTCATATGGTTCTTAAATATTTTTGCTTAGATATTTGTTTCCATTATAAAATAATCTCTTTTCAAGTTTCCTATATTTGGGATGATAGAAGTGCATATATTTGTAAGATTACAGATAATGTGCACAAACCACCCTGCATTTCATGCTTTGTGTGAAAGTGTGACTTATAACGTAATGATTAACCTACTGAAGTACTTCTTCCATGAGACTCTTGCTTCCTTTTCCTGTATGTGTCAGTTGTTTATAAGGGAGGAAGCAATTAGCACATATCCTACAACAATGCAACAAGCAGACATTTCAAATGAAGGCATTATGTTAAATGGTAACTCATATGTGTTTTATTGCAAACTGGCTGGTTTTTACATACAGTATTTTATAGTCAAGGCAAATGATAATCAAAAGAA
Source organism: Aquarana catesbeiana (assembly GCF_042186555.1). Taxonomy (NCBI): domain Eukaryota; kingdom Metazoa; phylum Chordata; class Amphibia; order Anura; family Ranidae; genus Aquarana; species Aquarana catesbeiana. The sequence goes on along the minus strand of NC_133329.1, from coordinate 277,027,620 downwards.
AAGAAAAAAGTTATGCAACCAAAGGGTCACGATGTCTGAATTGCAGTCATCAGATAAAAAGTACTGAGTTGAAAAAAATTAAATACCATTAACATTATTACTATTAAAAGTGGTAAAACATGACTTAAAGCTGAACCCTAGGCAGATATAAAAATTAACGTGGATAGATGTTCATTGAAATACTATTAAAATATTTTTGTAAGTAGTTAGTGTAACCATCTGATTTTGAGTTGGTAAAAGCCTCATAATCCCATATATAACACTAATGCCGCGTACACACGGTCGGACTTTTCGGCTCCAAAAGTCCGACGGTCCGTCCCACAGACTTTCGACTGACTTTTGGCGGACTTGCGGCGGACTTTCTAACGAACGGACTTGCCTACATACGATCACACAAAAGTCCGACAGCCTAGTACGCGGTGACATACACCAAGTCCGACAAGACTATAAAATGGAAGTTGAATAGCCCGTACAACACCCTTTGGGCTCCTTCTGCTAATCTCGTGTTTATCTCGTGTCAGTAGAAGTTTGGTGAGAGACGATTCGCACTTGTGAGACTCGTATTTTTCAGTTCGTTTTAACTGTTGTTCAGTCTGTGCTTGTGAGGTTTGTATCTGCTTTTCAGTGCGTGTGGTCAGTTCGCATTGAGCAATCAGTGTTTTATTGTCCGCTCGTTGCTGATTTTCAGGTCGCTCTTCACAGGCCTTGCTGTTCTTCAGTACATTCTGTTAAGTGCGTTCTGACCAGCCGACCATTTTGAAGCCATGTTACGTGTACGTACTCGTCGTAGAGCTCATGCATTGTATGTGCTTGGTGCTGTAGTTCATTCTTTAGCCCAAGACCAGTCCATGAACAGGGCAAGGAGGAGTTCATGGACGAAGAATCGGTTGCTCCAGCGTGACCAATTCTGTCACATGCCATTGCTCCGTGAGATCCGTGAGAATAATCCTGGGGATTTCAGGAACTTTCTCCGGATGACGGACCCGGTTTTTGACCGTTTGTTGGCTTTGCTAACCCCTTATATCAGCAGGCAGGATACCTGCATGAGGCAAGCCATCACTCCGGAGCAGAGGCTAGTCGCCACGTTGCGTTACTTGACGACGGGGAGAAGCCTGCAGGACCTTAAGTTCTCGACAGGCATCTCCCCCCAGGCTCTGGGGATCATTATCCCGGAGACCTGTTCTGCCATCATTCAGGTCCTGCAGAAGGACTATATTAAGGTAAGAATTGTTATCCTTTATTAGCATCACACGTTATTTTATTTAATGTTTGATAATGTAATGTATTTCTTTACTCAAACACTACTTACCATCATTGCAATATAGTGTGAATGTCCCCTTTTTGTCCTCATGCATGCTGTAATCTTTTAATGCTCTTTTTTGTCCTGCATGCATATTTGCCTTCACTAACCTCCCCATGCAATGCTGGGCCCATATCCACCTAGTCTACTCACTTTGAATGTATTTTGTCAGCTGCATTGTAGTTATTTTCCCCTAAAATCCATCCAAATAGTGTGTGTGTCATTAACTTAATTTACAATCCCCTCCCCCCCTAAAATCCATCCAAATAGTGTGTGTGTCATTAACTCGTTTTACAATCCCCCCCCCCCTAAAATCCATCCAAATAGTGTGTGTGTCATTAAATCGATTTACAATCCCCCCTCCTAAAATCCATTCAAATAGTGTGTGTGTCATTAACTCGTTTTACAATCCCCCCCCCCCCCCTAATAATTTGGTATAATGTTCTTTGGTGTTGATTAGCAAAAGCAAATATATGTTGCACTTTTCAAAATGCATTTGCACTCTGCAAGTGCATTTGCTCCAGGGCTTTAGTAAATGAGCAGAAGCTCTGCTGATTTCCATCATCCAATCATGTGCAAGCCACAAAGTTTTGGGATTAATTGCCCTTGCATGTGATTGTGTACTCCTTGCAACATGAAGCCTTTACCTTACCTCATTTACTAAGCTCTGGAGCAACTGCACTTGCAGAGTACAACAACTGCACTTTTCAAAGTGCACAGGCTTGTAGCCTTTAGTAAATCAAACCCTGCGTGTCCTTAAACTTGATTTATAATTTCACCCCCCCCCTAAAATTTTACAATGTGCCATCAGAGGGGGTGAGCAATCTGATAAGTGGGCCTTTAGATATTATTTATTAAATAATATTTCAATTATTAATGTTATACTGATGCTGGGCAATAATGTTTTAAGTGTAATGTTCTTGCAATGTTCTTTTCCAAATTACTGATTTTTGTTTTCTTGTTTGATTCCCCAGTTTCCTTCAATGCCACAGAAATGGCAGAATGTGGCATCCCATTTTGCCACCCTTTGGGACTTTCCCAACTGTGGAGGGGCTATAGATGGGAAACACGTCCACATCATGCCACCACCTCATTCGGGGTCATACTATTTTAATTATAAGGGGTTCCATAGTATTGTAATGGCGGTGGTGTCGGCACAATATGACTTTCTGTATGTGGATGTGGGGAAGAATGGCCGGATTTCAGGTGGAGGAGTATTTGCCCAGACGGAATTCTACCAGCATCTCCAGAGTGGTGGCCTGGGATTGCCACCTGATGCGGATAACGTGAAAGGACTCCCCTTTGTCTTCATAGCAGATGAAGCCTTCGGTCTGAGCAAGCACCTCATGAGGCCATTCCCCCAAAGGACCCTCACCCCGGAGAGGAGGGTTTTTAATTTCCGGCTGGCCAGAGCAAGAAGAGTTGTGGAGAATGCTTTTGGGATTCTGGCCAGCCGGTTCCACCTGTTTCAGACATCTATAAACATGGCAGAATACAACCTGGATTACATTATACTAGCGTGCTGCATCCTGCACAACTTTTTGAAAAAACATTCCACCAATTATATTTTACCAGTTGGGCCTGAGGCCGGACTTATTAGTGACAATCCTCTGACGGGCCTGGATACTGTCCGTACTGGCTTGGCCCCCCAAAGTGCCCGTCAAGTTCGGGATCAATATGTAGATTATTTTATGGGTAGGGGGCCATTGCAATGCCACAGAATATTTAATTTTTTACAATAAAAAATCTTGATCAGATCAAATCTTGAATTATATTTATTGCTTGCCTTTCTTTTTGGCTTTCCCCTAAGTTATCCTAGAGCACTTGTAGTGCCAAGTGTATTTTCCTTTAGTAAATAAGCACCATTGTCACTGTAAACAACTAATAACTTAACAAACTGATATTGAGCATTGAAAGAAGAAGCCACACATCTTGTTCATTACTTAACAGATTTTTTATTAATCTGTGCACATTCACTTGTGCGTTTGTAAAAAATGTTGATTGTCAAAAAAAAATAAAAATATATATATAATTATTATATATATATATATATATATATATATAGATATATATATATATATATCTATATATATATATATCTATATATATATATATATATATAGATATATATATATATATAGATATATATATATATATATCTATATATATATATATATATACAGGGTTCTGCAAACCAATGATGGCCAAAAATTGCAGCGAAGCCTGTGGAGGCTGCAGCATCTGTTACTACCTGCGGTGATTGGTGTGATATCGAAGGTATAAACATGGATATACCATTCCAGGTGGAAATGAACTCCTCCCACATTGATAAGTCTGCTATTGCTGCAGTGTCCAAATTAAGGACCTGATTGGGGTCTTGTGCCTGTGAGAGGTAGACTAGGAGGCGTGACACAAAGGACCGACCCTGGGGAATGATTCGCATGGCGAAATTGAGCATGCCCAACAGGGACTGGAGCTGCTTTTTAGTACATCCTCTTGTGTGGGTGAATTCTTGGAGTACTGACCTAATTCGGTTTAATTTGTCAAGGGGGAGGCTAGCCTGCATGGAGCAAGCATCCAGGTTAACTCCGAGGAAGGTGATAGAGTGTGCTGGTCCGTCAACCTTGTGTTCAGCGATGGGGACATTGAGATTCCCAAAGACTACTCTCAATTTGTTGAGGTCTCCTGGGGGCATGCTGGGCTGTTCGATTAATAAGAAGTCGTCCAGGTAATGGATGACCTCTTGGCACTGAGCCTTATGTATAAGTATCCAGGTGAGGGTCTGTGCGAAAGTGTTGAAGAACCAGGGGCTGCTTTTAGAGCCGAAAGTCAGCTTGGTAGAGAAGTAGTACGCCTCTTTCCACTTAATGCTGTGCCAACACCAGAGGGACGGGTCGATAGGCAGGAGTTCAAAGGCATCTGAGATGTCGGCCTTAGAGAGCCAGGCGCCTGTGCCTGCTTTGATAATGGCCTGAATTGCCATGTCTACGGAGGCATACTTCAGGGAAAACTCCTCGGAGGGAATTAGGGAATTCAGGCTGGGAATGTGGGAAGAATGAGGCGCAGACAGGCCGTACACCAAGCGAGCTTTATTCGAGAACTTGCCCTTGACAAGCCCAATAGGGCTAACTCTCCAAGTGACGAAAGGGGGCTGTGTGAAGAGACCTATGATGAAGTCTCGCTCCAGTTCAGCCTGTAATAGCTGGTCTATGGCCTGCTCGTCTGTGGCCACTGAGCGGAGGTTCCTGCATTCATAGGTTGTATGGGGCAGAGAGATGAGGCCGTTGTGGAACCCTGCCGTGAATCCTTGGATAAGGAAGGTGGCCAAGGAAGGAGTAGGGTGTGAGGAAAGATAGAGCCCCAGCCACAGGACATTAACTCGGCCTAGTCATGCCTTTTTCTGCTGCTTGACCTTGCATAGATCTCTCGGGTGTGCCCTCTGGCATATGATGCAGATATGGAGCAGGCGACATTTGCTAAAATTACATGAGCCATAGTTGTAGTTGTTACAAATGGCTGCTCCTCCTACGGTCCGAACAGAGCATCCGAACTTGTCCACTTGGGACGTCTGTGCGGGGGGCCGACAAGCCTTGTATTGCAGCGGAGGTGGAGGGGAACTCGAATGGGTGAGTAACTGCCACGTTAGCGCACCAGGCAGCGGTATGGGAGGAGGATTGGCAGATAGCGCACAATGGTGAGCGCATGCCAGCGAAATGATGGCAGAACAATTCAGTGTCCAAAAGGCTCCAATCCGTGCCTGTCTGAAATTGTGACAGCCTGGCTGCTGCTTTTGCGGAGAAGAAACGATGGTAATCGTAAAACGAAAATCCTCCATATTTGTAGCCCAAGTCCACCATGATGTGGAGATATAGATCCAGCTTTTCCCTTCTGCTGGGGGAGGCTGAGCATAAGACATCCCTGACCATGCCGAAGGCCAGCGCAAACTCTGGGATGGACAACTTTCGGTTGAGCCTAGGATCTTTGGCCTTAAGGATACTGACAGGTCTCCCCAGGTATAGACTTTATTCTCTGCCAAGTCATAGACTGAAATGAGTAGGGAGGCGAGGTTGACGTCCTTGCCATCCAGGATGTCCTTCCTAATGCTGGCTGGGACCAGATGTGCTGGGCAGATGGTGGGACTTGTCCCTGTAGTACCTGTGGGAAGGGCTGTCAGCACCTGTACTGTGGGTGGTTCAGAGATGGTCGTGGCCAGGTGAGCCTCCAAGAGTGCCACTCTGGCTTGGACATCCATGACTGTAGTCGACAAAGATGACACCATGTTGTGAAGTTGGGATATAGCAGCGGAAATTGTTTAGAGAGAAGCCTGTTGAGTACTGGGCCCACCAGCCAGCTGGTGAGGGGAAGATGAGCTTAAAAAGCTCTGCTTTCCTGGCCGTAGCAGGGAAAGGCACACCCCTGCGCTTCAGTTCCGCCGTTAATTTGGGGATGGTCCATCCCCTAAGGGACTGCACGCTGCCACTGTCTGACATTGGGGAAGGTGACAGAGGGGCGGTGAAGTCTTCGCTGCCAGCTTGAGACGTGGCTCTAGGTGGCTTGTGCCCTGGAAGTGATGTGTTGTCTTTTGAGGTCCCAAGATGGTCGACTGAAACCTATTGAGGGTGACATAAATCTAGATTGTTTCTTTTTCTGTGTCAGCATACGTACCTAGCTCTTGTCCTTTTAAGAGGGGTGTGTGTTTTATTTGTTTTTTTTTGTTTTTTACCTGGGGGAATATCGTCCAACCTGGTGCAGGGTGGACCTACTGAACTTTACTGACCTGGAGAGAGAAATTACATATGACAACTGGTGAGGGGTTTGACTATCTGAATTGAAAAGGTGACATAAATGACTGACTTGTGTCACTTTGCAGTGCGTTTATGCAAGTTTGTCGATTTGGTGTGGTTTTAAAAAAAAAAATTTTTTTTTTTCTTCGCCTTGATGCGACTGTTGCATGAAATGAGATGAGTGAAATGTCTATGCCTGGGTGAAGGCATGAATCAGTGCCGCAACTGCGACAAGCAAGTAATCAAACTGTGGAAAAATAAAATTAAATGAAATGAAATGAGGCCAAGCCAACTGGGGCATGCCGAGACGAATCGGTGCATCTCGGATGCGAGTGGATTCGAATTGGAACGCAGTATGTGACAGTGAAATGAATGAACTGTTTGCCATGACAGAGGCATGAAACGGTCGAGCCGCGGCTGCGACTGACAATGAACCAGACTCTGGAGCATTTACTGAAATGAGCCCAAAAACAACTGGGGCACACCGGGACAAATCGGTGCATCTCGGATGCGACTGGATTCGAATTGGAGCGCGTTACGTTACAGTGAAATTAAATGATTTGCCATGACGGAGGCACGAATCAGTCGGCCGCAAGTGCGACTGACTACGAACCGGACTCTGGAGCATGTACTGAAATGAGGCCAAAAAACCCTGGGGCGCGCCGGGATGAATGGCTGCATCTCGGATGCGACTGGATTCGACTCGGAACGTGATTCGTGACAGTGAAATGATTGCCATGACAGAGGCATGAATCGGTGAGCCGTAAACTGTGACTAATGACGAACCAGACTCTGGAGCATGTACTGAAATGAGGCCGAAAAACAACTGGGGCACACCGGGACGAATTGGTGCATTGCGGATGCCACTAGATTCAAATCGGAGCACGGTAAGTGACAGAGAAATGAGTGAAATGAGTGAATTGATTGAAATGTTTAAAATGGTTGAAAAAGATTGCTACGACTGAGACACAAGTCGGTGTGCCGCGATTTGCGACTGGCAACGACCTGTCTGTGAAGCATGGTACAGTGAAAAAAAAAAAAAAAACATTTGTGACACATTTAAATGAAGCGGTGCAATACTGTTGCTACAAGATACAACTCGTAGTGAAGTACATAAAGGTGTCGAAATGTTTGTTTATGATAGCGGTGCGAGTGAGTGGCTAACGATACGGCTATGTGTAGGGTTTTTACGACACAGGGTAGCAGGCTGGTTAAATACCCCCCCCCCCGGGCTCCTCCCATAAATTCAGGCCAGCATACTGGCCTTCTTACATATATATATGTACATATATATATATATATATATATATATATATATATATAATATACATATCTATATATATCTTTATATATCTAGATATATAAAGATATAGGTGTGTGTGTATATATGTAACAATGTTTAGTAAGATCGTTTTAAATGCTCTAAACTCGTACGTTTCGGGCTCCGGGCTTTCGTCGCTACCTGAGGTAGTACACACCTGATGTGTCTCCGCCATTGTTCCTCCCACTACGCACCGTAGAGAGAAGGGGTGGAGAATATTCGGTAAAAAAGAAAGTCAGGGGCAGGCGACGCAGGCCGAGTTTCATGCATGCGCAGTGTATAAAAAAAGGTATTACGCATGTGTCGTACGCACGTTCTGTGCGTAGAGACAAGGGGCGGAGAAACTGCGTTAGAAATAGAACATCAGGGGCGGGCAACGCAGGCGGAGTTTCACACATGCACAGTGTCAACAAATAGTTATTACGCATGTGTTGTACATACGTTCTGTGCGTAGAGACAAGGGGGCTGAAAATATGCGTAAAAAAAGAACGCGAGGGACGGGCAAAGCAGGCGGAGTTTCACGCGTGCGCAGTGTATAAAACGTTATTACGTATTGTGTTGTACGTACGTTCTGTGCGTAGATGATAGAGGACTGGAACGCCATAAACGAAGGTAATTTGAATTTTTAATTCCTTTTTTAACTTTGTAGCAAACAGCCTATATGGCTTTACAGATTAATGAGGCCTATGTTGGGATAAGATGATGAGGGTTTAGCTGAAACATTAATGTTTTTGTCTTGTGTCTTTATCTTTTACAGAAAACATGAATGCAAAATTTAAAGAGCCTGAATTTCTGTCTGCATTTATTGACAAGTACAGGGAGATGAGGAATCTGTGGGAGGTGAAACACCCTCAATATTATCTAAAACACATAAGGAAGTCAACGCTGGAGAGACTTCTGACATTTGTCCACACATTCATCCCAGAAGCAACCATGGAGATTTTGTTACAGAAAATTGGGATCTTGAGAAATATGTATAAGAGGGAGCATAACAAGATACAGAATTCCTTGAGATCAGGAGCATCAGCAGATGATGTATATGTACCCAGGCTGTGGTACTACAATAAACTACGTTTTCTTGATGACCAGACTGAAGCCAGGGCATCACTTTCAACCCTTCCCTCCACCCTTCCCTCCCCACTATCATGCACCCTTCCATGCACCCTTCCTTCCACCCCAGCAGAGGCTGATGAGGACCAAGCTGGGTCTTCCATCCTGGAAGAACCGGATGTGACCATCTGGAGTCAGATAAATTAATTTTATAAATATTTAATGTCCTAATATTTTAATGATGTTAACTAGATGTTATAACTGATAATATATGATATATATGATATATGATATATGAATATATGATGATAAGAATTTTATCCTCAAAATTATGTATACATATCAATTGACAGTAGTGGCCAAAAATGTTTTTCACCTGCTTTAAAAAATGATGGTGTCAGATTTCTATACTCTTATTAATATATGTATTAACATTTAATTTTCAAGTCATGAGAAGAAAATTGTGTGTCATTGATGAACCAAAAACAAAAATATAAAACTATGTCCCTTTTTTATACACAGGAAGAGGTCAACCAGGAGGAAAGTGGGGAAAGTGGCAAGCAGGAGGAGGCCGGGCCCAGGGACAGCTAGGAGGAGGCAGGACCCTGCGTCATCCAGGAGGAGGCCGGGCCCAGTGTCATCAAGGGGGAGGCCGGGCCCAGTGTCAGGCAGGAGGTGGCCAGGCCCAGTAGGAGCCTGATACAATCACAAGTAGGGATGAGCTTCGTGTTCGAGTCGAACCCATTTTCGACTCGAACATCATCTGTTCGCCCGTTCACCGAATTGCGAACAATATGTGCCGTTTGCGCCAAATTCGTGTGGTGCATCACGGCCCATAATTCACTGCAGCATCGCAGTGCATTGCTGGCTGATGATTGGCCAAGCATGCACTATGACCCGCATGCTTGGCCAATCACAGCGCCGTCTGTAGAGAGAGCTGTAATTGGCCAAAGCTAAAACTAAGCTAAAAAGCCATAATTGCCCAAAGCCAGGGTGGCTTTGGCCAATTATAGCTCAGGGGGTTTAGTACACGCCCCACACTATATAAGGCCGCCTGCACGGCGGCCCTGTGTAGTGTGTTCCGGCATTGAGAGACAGAGACAGAGAGACAGTGTCATTTGATTTAAGTTAGACAGATTAGGCAGGACAGTCAGTCAGTTAGCTGCACTTACAGTGTACTGTGTATGTATGTATATATATATATATATATATATATATATATATATATATATATATATGCATCCCAGGTGTTGTATATATATATATATATACAAACTGTATTCAGTTTAGCTAGATCCGTTTCTGTTATTATCTTCCTACTGACAGGCAGGCTTGTGTTGTTACAGTATTTACAGCTACCTGAAGAAAATTGCTGGTGTTCTTCTGATCCTATTAGTACCACAGTCAGGCAGCTAGACTATTTACAGTTAGTGTAGTGCATCCTCCTCACAGTGTTCAGCTAAAGCTACAAGTTAGTGTAGTGTGACCTCTGCACAGTGTTCAGCTAAAGCTACAAGTTAGTGTAGTGCGTCCTCTGAACAGTGTTCAGCTAAAGCTACAAGTTAGTGTAGTGCACAGTGTTCAGCTAAAGCTACAAGTTAGTGTAGTGCAGTGTTCAGCTAAGGCTACAAGTTAGTGTAGTGCGTCCTCCTCACAGTGTTCAGCTAAAGCTACAAGTTAGTGTAGTGCGTCCTCCTCACAGTGTTCAGCTAAAGCTACAAGTTAGTGTAGTGCGTCCTCCTCACAGTGTTCAGCTAAAGCTACAAGATAGTGTGGTGCGACCTCTGCACAGTGTTCAGCTAAAGCTACAAGTTAGTGTAGTGCGTCCTCTGAACTGTGTTCAGCTAAAGCTACAAGTTAGTGTAGTGCACAGTGTTCAGCTAAAGCTACAAGTTAGTGTAGTGCGTCCTCCTCACAATGTTCAGCTAAAGCTACAAGTTAGTGTAGTGCGACCTCTGCACAGTGTTCAGCTAAAGCTACAAGTTAGTGTAGTGCACAGTGTTCAGCTAAAGCTACAAGTTAGTGTAGTGCGTCCTCCTCACAGTGTTCAGCTAAAGCTACAAGATAGTGTAGTGCGTCCTCTGAACAGTATTCAGCTAAAGCTACAAGTTAGTGTAGTGCACAGTGTTCAGCTAAAGCTACAAGTTAGTGTAGTGCGACCTCTGCACAGTGTTCAGCTAAAGCTACAAGTTAGTGTAGTGCGTCCTCTGAACAGTGTTCAGCTAAAGCTACAAGTTAGTGTAGTGCGACCTCTGCACAGTGTTCAGCTAAAGATACCTGTAGAAGGTTGGTGGTGTTTTCCTGATCCTATCACTACCGCAGGCAGCTACATTATTTACACGTTAGTGTAGTGCGACCTCTGCACAGTGTTCAGCTAAAGCTACAAGTTAGTGTAGTGCGTCCTCTGAACAGTGTTCAGCTAAAGCTACAAGTTAGTGTAGTGCGTCCTCCTCACAGTGTTCAGCTAAAGCTACAAGATAGTGTAGTGCGACCTCTGCACAGTGTTCAGCTAAAGCTACAAGTTAGTGTAGTGTGTTCTCCTCACAGTGTTCAGCTAAAGCTACAAGTTAGTGTAGTGCGACCTCTGCACAGTGTTCAGCTAAAGCTACCTGTAGAAGGTTGGTGGTGTTTTCCTGATCCTATCACTACCGCAGGCAGCTACATTATTTACACGTTAGTGTAGTGCGACCTCTGCACAGTGTTCAGCAAAAGCTACAAGTTAATGTAGTGCATCCTCTGAACAGTGTCCAGCTAAAGCTACAAGTTAGTGTAGTGCACAGTGTTCAGCTAAAGCTACAAGTTAGTGTAGTGCGTCCTCCTCACAGTTTTCAGCTAAAGCTACAAGTTAGTGTAGTGCATCCTCTGAACAGTGTTCAGCTAAAGCTACAAGTTAGTGTAGTGTGACCTCTGCACAGTGTTCAGCTAAAGCTACAAGTTAGTGTAGTGCGTCCCCTGAACGGTGTTCGGCTAAAGCTACAAGTTAGTGTAGTGCGACCTCTGCACAGTGTTCAGCTAAAGCTACAAGTTAGTGTAGTGTGTCCTCCTCACAGTGTTCAGCTAAAGCTACAAGTTAATGTAGTGCGACCTCTGCACAGTGTTCAGCTAAAGCTACAAGTTAGTGTAGTGCGTCCTCTGAACTGTGTTCAGCTAAAGCTACAAGTTAGTGTAGTGCACAGTGGTCAGCTAAAGCTACAAGTTAGTGTATTGCGTCCTCCTCACAGTGTTCAGCTAAAGCTACAAGTTAGTTGTAGTGCGACCTCTGCACAGTGTTCAGCTAAAGCTACAAGTTAGTGTAGTTCACAGTGTTCAGCTAAAGCTACAAGTTAGTGTAGTGCGTCCTCCTCACAGTGTTCAGATAAAGCTACAAGTTAGTGTAGTGTGTCCTCTGAACAGTGTTCAGCTAAAGCTACAAGTTAGTGTAGTGCACAGTGTTCAGCTAAAGCTACAAGTTAGTGTAGTGCGACCTCTGCACAGTGTTCAGCTAAAGCTACAAGTTAGTGTAGTGCGTCCTCTGAACAGTGTTCAGCTAAAGCTACAAGTTAGTGTAGTGCGACCTCTGCACAGTGTTCAGCTAAAGATACCTGTAGAAGGTTGGTGGTGTTTTCCAGATCCTATCAATACCGCAGGCAGCTACATTATTTACACGTTAGTGTAGTGCAACCTCTGCACAGTGTTCAGCTAAAGCTACAAGTTAGTGTAGTGTGTCCTCTGAACAGTGTTCAGCTAAAGCTACAAGTTAGTGTAGTGCGACCTCTGCACAGTGTTCAGCTAAAGCTACCTGTAGAAGGTTGGTGGTGTTTTCCTGATCCTATCACTACCGCAGGCAGCTACATTATTTACACGTTAGTGTAGTGCGACCTCTGCACAGTGTTCAGCTAAAGCTACAAGTTAATGTAGTGCATCCTCTGAACAGTGTTTAGCTAAAGCTACAAGTTAGTGTAGTGCACAGTGTTCAGCTAAAGCTACAAGTTAGTGTAGTGCGTCCTCCTCACAGTTTTCAGCTAAAGCTACAAGTTAGTGTAGTGCACAGTGTTCAGCTAAAGCTACAAGATAGTTTAGTGCGTCCTCCTCACAGTGTTCAGCTAAAGCTACAAGTTAGTGTAGTGCATCCTCTGAACATTGTTCAGCTAAAGCTACAAGTTAGTGTAGTGCACAGTGTTCAGCTAAAGCTACAAGTTAGTGTAGTGCATCCTCCTCACAGTGTTCAGCTAAAGCTACAAGTTAGTGTAGTGCATCCTCCTCACAGTGTTCAGCTAAAGTTACAAGTTAGTGTAGTGCAACCTCTGCACAGTGTTCAGCTAAAGCTACAAGTTAATGTAGTGCGTCCTCTGAACAGTGTTCAGCTAAAGCTACAAGTTGGTGTAGTGTGACCTCTGCACAGTGTTCAGCTAAAGCTACCTGTAGAAGGTTGGTGGTGTTTTCCTGATCCTATCACTACCGCAGACAGCTACATTATTTAGACGTTAGTGTAGTGCCACCTCTGCACAGTGTTCAGCTAAAGCTACAAGTTAGTGTAGTGCGTCCTCTGAACAGTGTTCAGCTAAAGCTACAGGTTAGTGTAGTGGACAGTGTTCAGCTAAAGCTACAAGTTAGTGTAGTGCGTCCTCCTCACAGTGTTCAGCTAAAGTTACAAGTTAGTGTAGTGTGTCCTCCTCACAGTGTTCAGCTAAAGCTACAAGTTAGTGTAGTGCACAGTGTTCAGCTAAAGCTACAAGTTAATGTAGTGCGTCCTCCTCACAGTGTTCAGCTAAAGCTATAAGTTAGTGTAGTGCGACCTCTGCACAGTGTTCAGCTAAAGCTACAAGTTAGTGTAGTGCGTCCTCTGAACAGTGTTCAGCTAAAGCTACAAGTTAGTGTAGTGCCACCTCTGCACAGTGTTCAGCTAAAGCTACCTGTAGAAGGTTGGTGGTGTTTTCCTGATCCTATCACTACTGCAGGCAGCTACATTATTTACACGTTAGTGTAGTGCGACCTCTGCACAGTGTTCAGCTAAAGCTACAAGTTAGTGTAGTACGTCCTCCTCACAGTTTTCAGCTAAAGCTACAAGTTAGTGTAGTGCGTCCTCTGAACAGTGTTCAGCTAAAGCTACAAGTTAGTGTAGTGTGACCTCTGTACAGTGTTCAGCTAAAGCTACAAGTTAGTGTAGTGCGTCCCCTGAACAGTGTTCAGCTAAAGCTACAAGTTAGTGTAGTGCGACCTCTGCACAGCGTTTAGCTAAAGCTACCTTTAGAAGGTTGGTGTTGTTTTCCTGATCCTATCACTACCGCAGGCAGCTACATTATTTACACGTTAATGTAGTGCATCCTCCTCACAGTGTTCAGCTGAAGCTACAAGTTAGTGTAGTGCGTCCTCCTCACAGTGTTCAGCTAAAGCTACAAGTTAGTGTAGTGCACAGTGTTCAGCTAAAGCTACAAGTTAGTGTAGTGCATCCTCCTCACAGTGTTCAGCTAAAGCTACAAGTTAGTGTAGTGCGTCCTCTGAACAGTGTTCAGCTAAAGCTACAAGTTAGTGTAGTGCGACCTCTGCACAGTGTTCAGCTAAAGCTACCTGTAGAAGGTTGGTGGTGTTTTCCTGATCCTATCACTACCACATGCAGCTACATTATTTACACGTTAGTGTCGTGCGACCTCTGCACAGTGTTCAGCTAAAGCTATCTGTAGAAGGTTGGTGGTGTTTTCCTGATCCTATTACTATCGCAGGCAGCTACATTATTTACGCGTTAGTGTAGTGCGACCTCTGCACAGTGTTCAGCTAAAGCTACCTGTAGAAGGTTGGTGGTGTTTTCCTGATCCTATCACTACCGCAGGCAGCTACATTATTTACACGTTAGTGTAGTGCAACCTCTGCACAGTGTTCAGCTAAAGCTACCTGTAGAAGGTTTGTGGTGTTTTCCTGATCCTATCACTACCGCAGGCAGCTACATTACTTTAATGTTAGTGTAGTGCAACCTCTGCACAGTGTTCAGCTAAAGCTACAAGTTAATGTAGTGCGTCCTCTGAACAGTGTTCAGCTAAAGCTACAAGTTGGTGTAGTGTGACCTCTGCACAGTGTTCAGCTAAAGCTACCTGTAGAAGGTTGGTGGTGTTTTCCTGATCCTATCACTACCGCAGACAGCTACATTATTTAGACGTTAGTGTAGTGCCACCTCTGCACAGTGTTCAGCTAAAGCTACAAGTTAGTGTAGTGCGTCCTCTGAACAGTGTTCAGCTAAAGCTACAGGTTAGTGTAGTGGACAGTGTTCAGCTAAAGCTACAAGTTAGTGTAGTGCGTCCTCCTCACAGTGTTCAGCTAAAGTTACAAGTTAGTGTAGTGTGTCCTCCTCACAGTGTTCAGCTAAAGCTACAAGTTAGTGTAGTGCACAGTGTTCAGCTAAAGCTACAAGTTAATGTAGTGCGTCCTCCTCACAGTGTTCAGCTAAAGCTATAAGTTAGTGTAGTGCGACCTCTGCACAGTGTTCAGCTAAAGCTACAAGTTAGTGTAGTGCGTCCTCTGAACAGTGTTCAGCTAAAGCTACAAGTTAGTGTAGTGCCACCTCTGCACAGTGTTCAGCTAAAGCTACCTGTAGAAGGTTGGTGGTGTTTTCCTGATCCTATCACTACTGCAGGCAGCTACATTATTTACACGTTAGTGTAGTGCGACCTCTGCACAGTGTTCAGCTAAAGCTACAAGTTAGTGTAGTACGTCCTCCTCACAGTTTTCAGCTAAAGCTACAAGTTAGTGTAGTGCGTCCTCTGAACAGTGTTCAGCTAAAGCTACAAGTTAGTGTAGTGTGACCTCTGTACAGTGTTCAGCTAAAGCTACAAGTTAGTGTAGTGCGTCCCCTGAACAGTGTTCAGCTAAAGCTACAAGTTAGTGTAGTGCGACCTCTGCACAGCGTTTAGCTAAAGCTACCTTTAGAAGGTTGGTGTTGTTTTCCTGATCCTATCACTACCGCAGGCAGCTACATTATTTACACGTTAATGTAGTGCATCCTCCTCACAGTGTTCAGCTGAAGCTACAAGTTAGTGTAGTGCGTCCTCCTCACAGTGTTCAGCTAAAGCTACAAGTTAGTGTAGTGCACAGTGTTCAGCTAAAGCTACAAGTTAGTGTAGTGCATCCTCCTCACAGTGTTCAGCTAAAGCTACAAGTTAGTGTAGTGCGTCCTCTGAACAGTGTTCAGCTAAAGCTACAAGTTAGTGTAGTGCGACCTCTGCACAGTGTTCAGCTAAAGCTACCTGTAGAAGGTTGGTGGTGTTTTCCTGATCCTATCACTACCACAGGCAGCTACATTATTTACACGTTAGTGTCGTGCGACCTCTGCACAGTGTTCAGCTAAAGCTATCTGTAGAAGGTTGGTGGTGTTTTCCTGATCCTATTACTACCGCAGGCAGCTACATTATTTACGCGTTAGTGTAGTGCGACCTCTGCACAGTGTTCAGCTAAAGCTACCTGTAGAAGGTTGGTGGTGTTTTCCTGATCCTATCACTACCGCAGGCAGCTACATTATTTACACGTTAGTGTAGTGCAACCTCTGCACAGTGTTCAGCTAAAGCTACCTGTAGAAGGTTTGTGGTGTTTTCCTGATCCTATCACTACCGCAGGCAGCTACATTACTTTAATGTTAGTGTAGTGCTTCCTCTTCACAGTGTTCAGCTAAAGCTATCTGTAGAAGGTTGGTGGTGTTTTCCTGATCCTATCACTACCACAGGCAGCTACATTATTTACACGTTAGTGTAGTGCAACCTCTGCACAGTGTTCAGCTAAAGCTACCTGTAGAAGGTTGGTGGTGTTTTCCTAATCCCATCACTACCGCAGGCAGCTACATTATTTTAACGTTGGTGTAGTGTGTCCTCTGCACAGTGTTCAGCTAAAGCTACAAGTTAGTGTAGTGCGACCTCTGCACAGTGTTCATCTAAAGCCACCTGTAGAAGATTGGTGGTGTTCTCTTACTACAGGCAGGCAGTTGATTTTGCTAGCTGCAGTATCAGTATATATATATATAGAGATATATATCTCTATATATATATAGATATATATCTATATATATCCCAGCTTAGTGCAGCTACATCTCACTGCAGGCCATTAGTATGTCTGGAAGGCCAACAAGGAGAGGCAGACAGTCACAAGCCAATAAAAGAGGGAAAGCAGGCTCTGTGTCTAGAGGCAACAGTGCTGGTCGTGGAGACGGTGCATCCTCATCAGCACGTGGCCGTGGGACATGCTTGGCCTTTTTTTCAGCAGCTGGCCGTGTTGAGTTGCAACATGTGGAAGACTTGGTCGAGTGGATGACCAAGCCGTCCTCATCCTCCTCATCCTCTCTCACCCATGCTCAGGGTACTTTGTCTGGCAAAGCAGCTGCCAACGCGGCCTCTTCCCTCGGCTCAATGGCATCAGTGACTCCTTCCCTAGTCCCACCATGTCCTCCTGAGGAGTCCCTCGAACTGTTTGACCACAGTGTTGGGTACATGCTCCAGGAGGATGCCCAGCGTTTAGAAGGCTCTGATGATGATACTGAGCTAGATGAAGGCAGTAATGTGAGCACGGACAGAGGGGGTGCCCAAGAAGGACAGCAATCTGGCAGTCATGCTCCCTCTGCTGCAACATACTGCCAGATTTGCTCCAGTGATGAGGAGAGAGGGGATGATGAGGTCACTGACTCAACGTGGGTGCCTGATAGGAGAGAGGAGGAGGAGGCACATCACTACGAGGCAGGATGCCCTCCAGGGGCCAGCCTAAGGGCAGCACACTGACTGCATAACACTGCAAAGCTCCGCATGTGCAGGGCGCTGCTGTCTCTGCGCATTATTCCAAAAGTTCTTTGGTGTGGGCCTTTTTTGAGATGAGTGCATCAAATCCCACCGCTGCTATTTGCAACATATGTCTCAAGCGTATCTCGCGTGGCCAAAACATCTCCCGCTTGGGCACCACATGCTTGACCAGACATATGTTGACCGGCCATGCAGTTCGTTGGCAAGCGTATCTAAAAGACCCACACCAAAGAACAAAGAGGACCTCTCCTTGCTCCTCATTAGCTAAGACCTCCACCCCCACTATACCTTCAGTCCTCTCTGAGACCTGCACTGAGAGGAATGAAGGTGTAGAATTAGGTGTGTCACAGCCAAGTACTTGTGGGCAATCTGCTTTCGGTACACCGACGTCAGATTGTACCAGGCAAATTTCCCTGCCCCAGCTGCTGCACCGACGAAAGAAGTTTGCTCCCAGCTATCCACATGCCCAGCGGTTGAATGCTAGCTTGGCAAAATTGCTAGCACTTCAACTGCTACCTTTTCAGGTGGAAGACTCTGCCCCCTTTGAGTTTGTGGAATGTGCGGTTCCTCAGTGGCAGGTACCCAAATGCCACTTTTTCTCAGGGAAGGTGATTCCGGCTCTCTACCGGCATGTGGAAGGCAATGTCCATGCCTCGCTGGACAGGGCGGTCAGCGGTAAGGTGCATATTACCGCTGACTCATGGTCCAGCAGGCATGGACAGAGACATTACGTAAGTTTCACGGCGCATTGGGTGACTCTGCTGGCAGCTGGGAAGGATGCAGGACAAGGTGCAGTAGTGTTGGAGGTTGTTCCGCCACCACGCCTCCAAAATGCCACTACTAATGATTGTGACACACCTCTCTCCTCCACCCACTCCTCTTCTTCTTCCTCCATGGCCTCTTCCTGTGCTTTGTCCTCGGAACCAGCGGTGCTCCGTAGGTGTTCAAGGGGCTACGCAAGTATGCAGGCCAAAAGATGCCATGCGGTGCTTGAGCTGGTATGCTTGGGGGACAGGAGCCACACTGGGGCAGAGGTTCTGTCAGCTCTGCAGGGGCAGGTTCAGAGGTGGTTGATGCCACCCCAAATTAAGGCAGGAATGGTGGTTTGCGACAATGGCACCAACCTCCTCTCCACCCTCCGGCAGGGACAAATGACCCATGTGCCCTGTTTGGCTCATGTCCTTAACTTGGTGGTGCAGCGGTTCTTCGGCAGGTACAAAGGGCTTACAGGATGTCCTGAGGCAGGCCAGGAAAGTCTGTGTGCTTTTCCACCGGTCATATAATGCCAGTGCTCGGCTGGCAGACCTCCAAAAGGAATTTAACCTGCCCAAGAACTGCCTAATCTGTGACATGCCCACCAGGTGGAACTCAAAGTTGGCCATGCTGCAGCGGCTGCACACGCAGCAGAGGGCCATCAATGAGTACCTGTGTGACTATGGCACCAGGACAGGGTCAGGGGAGCTTGTTTTTTTTCCCCATGCCAGTGGGCCATGATCAGGGATGCATGCACTGTCCTGTCACCATTTGAGGAGGCCACGAGAATGGTGAGCAGTGACAGTGCATGCATCAGTGACACTGTCCCCCTTGTCCACCTGTTGGAGCACATGCTGCGTGGAATAATGGACAGGGCACTTGAGGCAGAACAGAGGCAGGAAGAGGAGGACTTCCTTAGCTCTCAAGGCCCCCTTTATCCAGACAGTGTTTTTGGGTGCCCACCGATCACACAGGAAGAGGTCGAGGAGGAGGATTGTGTCACTATGGAGGTGGAGCCTGGCACTCAGCATCAGCAGCAGTCTTTAAGGGATCATTTACAGTCCCAAGAAACACATGGACTTGTACGTGGCTGGGAGGAGGTGGCTGCGGATCATGTCATCCTTAGTGTCCAAGAGAACTCCGGACCGAATGCCTCAGCAAACCTATGCTGCATGGCCTCCCTGATCCTGCAAAGCCTGCGGAAGGATCCTCGTATTCGTGGTATCAAGGAGAAGGAACAATACTGGCTGGCAACTCTCCTTGATCCACGTTACAAGGGTAAGGTTGCGGACCTTATCTTGCCGTCGCAGAGGGAGCAGAGGATGAAACATCTTCGGGAGGCCTTGCAGAAAGGTCTGTGCAACGCGTTCCCAGAGACTGGGAGGTTACAAACTCCTGTTTCTGGACAACGTGTTGCTGAGGCTTCGGTCAGTCAAAGAAGGAGCGGTGGAGAAGGTGGCCATCTGACCGATGCGTTTAGACAATTTTTTAGTCCACAGCCCCAAGGTATGATCGGTTCCAGCAACCATCGCCAGCATCTGTTTTACATGGTGCAGGAATACCTAGGGGCAAGATCTGACTTGGACACCTTTCCCACCGAAAATCCTCTGGGTTACTGGGTCTTGAGGATGGATCACTGGCCAGAGCTTGCACAGTATGCAATTGAGCTACTGGCCTGTCCTACATCCAGCGTTCTTTCGGAACGCACATTCAGTGCTGCTGGAGGCTTTGTAACCGATCACAGGGTGTGTCTGTCCACCAACTCGGTCGATCGACTGACCTTCATAAAAATGAATCAGTCTTGGATCACCACCAGCTACCAAGCACCTGATGCTGATGTAACCGAATACATTTTTTTGAAATGTCAGATCCCTTCAAAGACTGCCTATGCTGATGCTGAGTGACTATCCTGTTATACTGAGTAATTATCCTCTTCCTCCTCAATGATCATGATGATAGCTTGTAAGAACATTTTTGGTTCTGGGTGACGCCAGTCCCGCCACCAGTGCCTAAGGCCCAATTTTTCAGCCCCTGTTTGACAGGGGCGTGTAATTACAATTTTTGATGCAATTCTTTGCAGCAGGGCTAGTTCCTGCGCTCCAACTAGAGTATCCAACTAGAGTATCTGTGAGGGGTTGCAGTGTTGTGGCACCAGCACCAGTGCCTAAGGCCCAATTTTTCAGCCCCTGCTTAACAGAGGCGTGTAATTACAATTTTTGATGCAATTCTTTGCAGCAGGGCTAGTTCCTGCACTCCAACTAGAGTGTCTGTGAGGGTTGCAGTGTTGGGGCACCAGCACCAGTGCCTAAGGCCCAATTTTTCAGCCCCTGTTCAACAGGGACATGTAATTAGAATTCTTGATCCAATGAATGAATTAATGAATGAATGAATGATTTGTAGAGCGCTGCAAATGCGAACTGAATCGCCTCAAGGCGCTAGATGCGTTCTCTGTTGTCAGCTTTTTAGAAAAGGAAGGTCTTTGGTTTTTTCCTGAAGGCCTGATGGTTTTCTTCCATGCGGACAGGGCTGGACTGGGACAAAAATTTGGCCCTGGACTTCACCCAGACTGGCCCACTTTGACAGGTCTCTCCCATGCCGGCTTGCCACCCAAGCCCCCCCCCACTAGCCATTAGCCGTTCTACATTATTTCTCTTATAGGCAGTACCAGTGGGGAAGCTAGACATTATTTCACCTGGGGCAAAGAATCAGTTTGGCGCCCCCCCCCCAATGGAACAAGATTAGGCAGGAAAGTGAGGCCGCCCTACTTCCAGATCGTATGATGAGCTTCTAAGTGTTGACTCCTGAGCATCATGTCTGTATTCAGGCGCGCTGCATAACTAGCCAAGGAGAGGAGGTGAGCACTGCGGGGGGGACAGAGGACTGGAGGGAGGCAGCGGTCCACTGTCACTGAAATCGGCCCACTGAGCCATCGGCCCACCGGGAAACTCCCTGTAGTCCCAATGGCCAGTACATGCCTGCATGCGGATGTGGGTCGGAAGAGCGTTCCATAGTCGAGGTCCTTGGACTGCGAATCTTCGTTCTCCCTTTGCTTTATAGTGGTATTTGGGAATGATGAGGAGGTTTTGGTTAGCTGATCGAAGACTGCGATTAGGTGTGTAGTGTTTTATTTTCTCCCGGAGATATAGCGGAGCGTTTCCTTGTATGCATTTGTGGGTGAGGCAGAGGGTCTTGAATGTGATCCGATTCTTTACGGTTAGCCAGTGTAGGCACTTTAGGGATGGGGAAATAGATTCCCAGGGTTTTTTTTCCTGTTAACAGTCTTGCCGCCGTGTTTTGGATGAGTTGCAAGCGCGCAAGCTGATATTGGGGTAGTCCTACGTAGAGCGAATTTGCGTAGTTGAGTCGGGTATTGATGATTGTTCCCACAACTGCCACTTTGTCCTCTTCTGGGATGAAGGGGATGAGTCTACGTAGCAGGCGGAGGAGATGGTGGGATCCGCTAACTACTGATCCTATTTGTGCATCCATTGTCATTCCTGAGTCAAAGATGACTCCGAGATTCTTGGCTTTGGTGCTTGGAGCTATGGTCTGTCCGAGGATGGTGGGAGGTGTCCATGGAGTCTTAATTTTGGAATTTTTGTTAGCGTGTAGGAGAAGAAGTTCTGTTTTTGAACCGTTGAGCTTGAGGGAGCTGATGGTCATCCAGTCATCTATTAAAGTGAGGCACTTCTCTAATTGCTCATGATGGTTTTTTTGTCCGGTGATGCGAAGGTAGAGTTGGGTGTCATCAGCGTATGAGTGGA
This sequence comes from Aquarana catesbeiana, assembly GCF_042186555.1. Taxonomy (NCBI): domain Eukaryota; kingdom Metazoa; phylum Chordata; class Amphibia; order Anura; family Ranidae; genus Aquarana; species Aquarana catesbeiana. The sequence goes on along the minus strand of NC_133329.1, from coordinate 277,005,901 downwards.
AGCAAAGGTCCGTTATCCTGATGATATTGATAAGTGGGCAGATGTAGATGTTGAATAGCACTGGTGACAGGGGTGAGCCCTGAGGGACTCCGCAGGAGACTGCCCGGGTTTCCGAGGTGAATGTTCCTAGTTTCACTATCTGAGAGCGATTCTCTAAGAAGGATGCAAACCATTTTAGAGCAGGAACTGTAGCTCCTGCAACTTCTGAGAGGCGGACAAGTAAAGTATTGTGGTCCACTGTATCGAATGCTGCGCTGAGCTCTAACAGTACAAGGAGACATGATTCTCCGTCATCTGCTGCTTCAAGGGCGTCATCCCATATTTTGAGGAGTGCTGTTTCTGTGCCATGGCCCGGGCAGAAGCCTGATTGCAGAGGGTCCAGGAGTTGGTGTGTGTCCAGGTGGCGTTGTAGCTGCTGTACAACTGCTTTCTCCATAATCTTGGAGATGGTGTTGAGGCTTGTTATCGGTGTGCGGCAGTTAGGGTCCTTAGGGTCGAGATTGGGTTTCTTTAGCAGGGGTTTGACGATGCCTTGCTTGAGGGAGGTTGGCACAGTCCCTTCTTTGAATGATTGATTTATGAGGTGTGTTAGGGTAGGGGCCAAGATGTCGGAACTTTCTTTCAGGAGTTTTGTGGGAATGATGCCGTTTGGTGATGTGCTGTCTCGAAGGCTTCTGATGATGTTTATAGTCGTGTCAGTGGTGATTGGGGACAAAGAGAAATTTGGTGGTTGTGTGATGTTCATGTCGATATCCTCTTTTTGCTTTGGTTGAGTGAGGTTGGTTGTTCTTTTCTGATGAATTGATTTCCGAATGTCGTCGATTTTGTCGATGAAGAAGTCTGATAACTCATTGCAGAATTCTTGAGTATCGTTTGCTGGAGGCTCTAAGCATGTCCGGTTCATTGACTGAGTGACTATTTTGAAAAGTTCCCGCGGACGGTTTAGAGCAGTTGAGATGGTGTCCGAGAAATGTTCTTTTTTGGCTTTGAAGATTGCCTTGTGGTATTTCACAGTGAGTGCTTTGTAGTTAGTATGGTTTTCCTTGGTAGGATTTCTTCTCCATGCTCTTTCAGCTCTTCTACGTTCTTGCTTGAGTAGGGTGAGAGTGCCATTAAACCATCTCGAGTTTTTTTTGCGGATGGGTGTTCTGCGTTTTGGCACCACTGAGTCTGCTGTTTGTAGTAATAATTTTGTTTAGGGAGTTGAGTGTTTGTTGCGTTTAGAGGTTTGAGTTTAGCAAAAGTATTTTGTTTGATAATGTGGTTTTGAAGAGTTCGGAGTGTAGTTTCTTCTGAGATCTATTCCAGTTTGTTGTTGCACGTTTCTGTTTTTGGAGGGTGGTGTTGGTGGTGATTTTAAATTTGATAGCGTGGTGGTCCGTCCACGGTAGTGGAGTGTTGTCAAGTATGTTGATGTCCATATTCTGTTTGAAGATGAGGTCTAGAGTGTGTCCTGAACCGTGCGTGGGAGCATTTATCAGCTGTTGAAGGCCTAGTTCTTCCATTTGGTTGACGCAAGTGGTTGCGATAAAGTCTTGGGCAGAGTTTGCCCAGAGGTTAAAATCCCCAAGTACCAGAAGGTTTTTGGTTTTCAGGGTGTGTATTGAGAAGAATTCAGTGAGTGGAGTAAGGAGATTGGTCTTTGGTCCTGGTGGTCTGTAGCATAGTAGTATGTGAATGGTGTCTTGAGGTGTTGTTTGAAGATGCAGTGAGAGTGTTTCCATGAAAGGCACTGAGTTCTGTAAAGTTGGTTTGGTAAACCCAAGGTGCAATTTGAAAATCACTGCTAGGCCTCCTCCTTTTTTTCCTATTCTATGCTCAGTTAGGATACTGTAGTTCTCGGGCACCAATTCAGTTAGGATGGTGTTGCAGTCAGGTGTTAGCCAGCTTTCTGTAATGAAGAGGCAGTCAATGTTGTTTTCGATGATAAAGTCATGGATTTCCAGCCTGTGCTTGACTGCAGATCTGGTGTTGATCAGGGCGCATGCTAGTTGTTGTGGTTGGATCGATGTCTCCCTGTATTTGATGGTTGATTGTGGGTTGGCCCTTAGTAATTGTTCTTTTTTTAGTCTTTTTTGAGTGGCGGTTGGTAAGGTTGAGGCAGTGTTTCTTAGCATGTAGAGGGCGTCTGCTGTGTATTTGAAGTTGCACATGATGAGGAAGACAGAGTTGTTGAAGGAAGGGTAATCCAATGATGGTACTGATGTAGCGATGACGAGCTTGCTGGAGGATGGAGGGATCAGATGGCTACCACTGCTTCTGGAGTGGTGTGGGTGACGGGCTGAATGTTGGTGCGGAGGTCCTGGAGGAGGTGAGGCTGCCTACCACCCTCTTGTTGATCCAGAGGAAGGTGAAAAACCTCCAGCTGCAATGGCCAATTGTGCAGCAGAGGAAAAAATTCCTTCCTGACCCCCCGAGGGGCGATCGGACTCAGGCCCCTGGATCAACTGCTAGTGTACCCCCGGTGGCTTACCTGTAGGATGGTGGGTGATGCGGTGTCTGCGTCTTGGATGATCTGAGGTGGACTGGCCTCTGGTGAATAACCAGTGCCCCCTACAGTGAGGTCCAGTAGCAGGAGGGTGTTTCCAGGTGTGGAGGGGGCACGGGGCTCTGTTGGACGAGAGTGGGAGGGGGAGGTGGCTGGCTGGCCGGAGCTAGGCCGCAGCCGTGGTCTGTCCCACCAAATCTAATGGCTAGAATGGGGTGATTAGACCGCAGCTGCGGTGGTGTCCCAGGGGGGGCTACAACAGAGGGGGCTGTGGGATGGTGGGTCCAATCGGGAGGTGACGCGGCCGAAGTGCTAGTGGCCTCAGGAGGGAGGACCAAGATGCTGTACCGTTCGGCACTGAGGTGTACCAAGATGGCCGCGGGCTGCCCGACGAATAGGGAGTACCAAGATGGCCGCCGGCTAGGCCCGAGCCGCGGGCTGTCCTAGCGTGGTTACCCGGACCGTCTGATGATGGTGGGCGGATAGATCCGGTGAGGATAAGCCGAGCAGGAGGGGGGGGAGGCGCGGGCCCGCCAGTCGAGCTACCGGTCGGTTGTTGTGAGGAGCGGCGGTGATGCACCGGAGTGTCCTGAGCCGGCCGGCTGGCTGAACGCGGCACCCGGATGTAGGTCAGTGTGCGGAAGAGGGAGAAGGGGTCCCGGTGTACCGCTGCAGGGGGAGTCAGGGATGGATCAAAGGATCCAAGGATGGGTGCCGGATGGCTGGAGCTGGGTGGCCGGATGGCCGGAGCTGTTGTGAGGAGCAGCGGTGATGTGCTGCCGGGCTGCAGCCGGAGCTAGGCCGGAGCCGCGGAGTGTCCTGAGCGGCCGGCCGGCTGGCTGAACGCGGCACCCGGATGTAGGTCAGTGTGCGGAGGAGGGAGAGGGGGTCCCGGTGTACCGCTGCAGGGGGAGTCAGAGATGAATTCAAGGTTCCAAGGATGGGTGGGAGGATGGCCGGAGCTGGGTGGCCGGATGGCCGGAGCTAGGTGGCTGGATGGCCGGAGCTGGGTGGCCGGGTGGCCGGAGCTGGGTGGCCGGAGCTGCTTCACAGAGCCGCTTCCCAGAGGTCAGTTCTCCACAGTGTCAGCACTCAGACTGACCAGATGATGGTTTGGGAGTCCGAATATGGCCCTAATATTTCACAGCAGGACCCGTTTCTGCGCCCACCAAGAGTATCTGTGAGGACTTACAGTGTTGTGGCACCAGCACCACCACCAAAGGCCCAATTTTTCTGCCCCTCTTCAACAGGGGAATGTAATTACAATTCTTGATATAATATTTCACAGCAGGGCCCTGTGAGGGCTTACAGTGTTGTGGCCACAACAACACCTAAGGCCCAAATTTCTGCTGAGTATATAGGGCAGGCCCCTACTTTCAAACATCCAACTTACAAACAACTCCTACTTGCAAACGGAAGGAGACAACAGGAAGTGAGATGAAATCTACCCCTAGGAAGGGAAATTCTCTCCTGTAAAAGTTAATATGGGACAAACTTTTCTCCTTTACACTGATGCTTTATCACCAATCCTTGTTTCACAAAAAACCCCAAATTTTCAAAAAACATTTGTCATTGGGACAAAAAGTGAGGTTCAATCTTCTGAAGAGGAGCACAGACAGCAAAACAAATGTCACAGGGGTGATAACCCTTCTCTAGGTTTTCCAAAAAGCTTAAAATAGATTTTTTGGCTGGAGCTAAACACGTTAAAAATGTACCAGTTCAAAATTACAAACAGATTCTACTTAACAACAAACCTACAGTCCCTGTCTTGTTTGCACCGCCTGTATACTGCTGTTCAGAGTATATAGGGCCTGCGGGCCCCACACCTTTCCTTTTTTAATTTGGGTGCGGGGTTCCCCTTAATATCCATACAAGACCCAAAGGGCCTGGTAATGGACTGGGTGGTACCCATGCCGTTTGTCTCACATTAAAGCCTCAAGCAGTTTTAAATGACTTTTTTTCCTTTAAAAATAACATTTTGTGCAGGGACTGTTCTAAGCACGGGAAACAAGTGCCACTTTACAGGCATACTATAGACAACCCCCAGGTACGATATTTAAAGGAATATTTCACTTTTTTTTTTTTTTTACTTTAAGCATCATTAAAATCACTGCTCCCGAAAAAACAGCCGTTTTTAAAAGGTTTTTTTGCATTGATACATGTCCCCTGGGGCAGGACCTGGGTCCCCAAACCCTTTTTAGGACAATACCATGCAAATTAGCCTTTAAAATGAGCTCTTTTGAATTTGAATGTTCGAGTCCCATAGACGTCAATGGGGTTCTAACGTTCGTGCAAATTTTCGGTCCGTTTGCAGGTTCTGGTGCGAACCGAACCAGGGGGGGTGTTCGGCTCATCCCTAATCACAAGTGGCTCCCCTCCGCCTTTCTACAAAAAGGGCCAGGAAGGGGACGGTGACACAGGAGGCATCACTGCGCCTAATGAGAGAGGCAACACATTTTCTGAAGAGCCCCCCCGAAGCTGAAGAGGCCTATGGGTGTTATTTAGCCAGCAGGCTGCTTCAAACGGAGTGGGGCCAACGCCTCATGTGAAAAACTTTTTGCTGATACTATACACAAGGGGCTGAACGGCGAACTAACTGCCAACACCCAAATAAATGAGGCAGCCCCTCCTCCTCCTCCTCTTCCTCCTCCTCCTGCCACAACTCAACCACCAGAGCCGCAGCCTACAAGGAAGGCTGCAGGGAAGGCTGCAGGTAAGGGTGCAGGGCAGTGTGGAAGGAAGGCTGCAGGGAAGAGAAGAAAGTGATGACCTGGGTTCAGTCTGGTCTGACAGAAGATGCAGGCTGTTGTAGTACCACAGTCTGGGGACATCTATGTCATCTGCTGCTGCTCTTGATCTCTGGGATTCCTGGACCAGATTGTGCTCTCTCTTATATGGACTCCTCAAGTTCCCAATTTTCTTTTCCACAGACTTTTGCCAGCGTTAACTTCCTCTTTATTTTCTTTACAATAAATAAATGGATACTTTAGTTTATGAAAAGACTTTATGTGTTTTAATTAACATCATTTATTTAGAGACAATGTCACATTAACAAGGGACAACAACCTCCTTGAGGTTGCAAAAACACTTAACAAAAATATAATGTTCTTGTGGTAACTAAAATAAATAAAAAAAAATTAGATAACCAAAAAAGGTTCTTTGTGTGAACTTTATATAAAAACAAAAATGAAACATTTCCAAAAGTAATGGTTCTTTGTGGTAACTTTACCAAAAAAAATAAAAAAAAAATAAATATTTGTGGTAAATTTAAGAACTACAAAGAAAACAACAAAATACTAAATGGTTCTTTGTGGTAACTTTACAAACCAAAAAACAAAAAATATGGATATATAGATAAAATAATTTATCTTCATCTCCATATTCATAACAAAAAATCTTGATGAAATCAAAAATAAAAGATGACTCCAAAAAAAAAATTGTGTAAACATTAGTATGGAGATATGGCTTTTAAAAGAAACACAATATCATTCATGAGATCTAGAGAAATAATCCAGAAATCAGTTTAGGAGAACTCTGTGTGAATAGGAACATCTTCGTTCTTATAGCATTATTAAAGAAGACAATTAATGCGCTGCATTCAACGATCACAGAATTTGCAGCGTGAGGAATGTGCTACCTACAATACGAACACTAGTTTTACTAGACCGAGTGCTTCCGTTTAGTATTTGCTTCTGAGCATGCGTCGTTTTTTTGTCCGCCAAACTAGCATACAGACGAGCGGATTCCTGGGTCCGGCGGAGTTACGACCTAAAGATTTGAAGCAAGTTCCAGATCTAAAGTCTGTCAGATTTGCGGCTGGAAAAGTCCGCTGAAAGTTCGGTGAAGCCCACACACGATCGGATTGTCCGCCGGATTTGATCCGTCGGCGTCCGTCGGACAAGTCCTGCCGAAAAGTCTGATCGTGTGTACGCTGCATAAGGGGGTTATTTACTTAAACTGGAGAGTTCAAAAACTAGTGCAGCTCATAGAAACCAATCAGCTTCCAGGTTTTATTGCCAAAGCCTAATTTAACAAGCTGAAGTAAGGAGTTGATTGGCTACCACGCACAGCTGCACCAGATTCAGAGTGTACCAGTTTTAGTAAATCTCCTCCTAAGACTGGGAGAGGGAGCAACTTTTTGGGCCAGTCAGGTGTGCTACAATGCACATGAGCTGGCAACATACATTCTGATGGGAAGAGAGAACAAATTGATCAGTAAGATGACTTCTCAATGTGTTACTATTGTGCCTGCACTGCCCCATCACAAGCTGGAGGTATAGAAGTGACCAGATTGCACTGATTCCATGGACACGAATGGCAGACTCCGCCCCACCCCCGGTGCCTGCGTCATTGGATTTGATTGACAGTAGCGGGAGCCAATGGCTACGCTGCTATCAATCTATCCAATCAAGAGCCAGGACCCCGTGGAGAGAGGGAGAGCGCGTCTCCGCTGACAGAAATACGGGGCTCAGGTAAGTAAAACGGGGGGGGGGGGGGGCTTGGCCGGTCACTGCCAGGTGATTTTTCACCTCAAAAAACACAAGGGTTTACAACCCCTTTCAGGTGGTTAGGAACTGAAAGCTTTTTTCGTTTAACCCAAAAAAAAGTTGTAGTGTGTACCACGCTTTAAAGGGAAGAATACTCCTTACATTTATGGTCAATGGGAAAAAAATCTCACCCTTACAGATAGCTAAAAAGATAATGGATTACAGTGGTAGGTTATCTGAGAGGCAGAAGTGGCTCATTGAAAAAACAAAAAATCCCCGCGCTATCATAAACCCCCCAAATGGAAGCAGCAGTTCAACTATGGGAAAACACAACAAAAAAACAAAAAAAACAAAAGAAAAAGAACTGCGCTATAAAGTGAAATTGCAAAAAGTCAGTGTATGCAAATAAATCAATAATTGCAGTAAACACAAACATAAGCATCAAATGACATCAGATCATTAATGTGAAAAATAGTAATAAAGTCCATAGGTATAAAGAGAAGAGAAGTCCCCTGGTAGTTCTACGTGGGAGTCAAGTGGAAAATGAAAAACAAGCACACCCTGTACAGTGATCCTCCACCGCCACACATATGCACTTACCAGATGGAAAGCATAATAAGGCACATCTCAGGACTATATCCAGATTGGGCTGTTTGAGCAGAAAACCACTACTCCAGATACCGCTATAGATGATAAGCATGTAGACTGGGTCCTGGTATCCTATCTGCGATGGCCCTCCGTACAACGTGGCTCCAACCATACACCAACCCAAGTTAATCACATAGGGATAGAAGAAAGGCAGCCATGGTGTAAATCCGATGAGATTATTTATTTAAAATAAGGTAAAACACTTACAAAATAGTGGATAAAAACGGAGCATTCACCAGCTGGCAAGCGAGCGCCCGTTCATAATTGAGTGCGATGACGTCAGTGGGCTGCAGTGCTATTAATTGTGAACCCCAACACAGCTTTACAATGCGTCTTCATTGCAGGCCATCACAAACATTATGGCGCATTCTGCTTTACTGTAGTAATGTCCTCAGATAATCATGGGGACATGTTGCGTCTACGGTAGGTCCCTTTGAAAAAGGCCCCCAAATTTGTCAACAGAGACAATAAGATCATCAACATCCTTCTATATAATAGAGACAGCACTTACTCACCTTATAGAATGAGGCTGGTAAGCAGATAAATCTCAGTTTGCAACTTGGTGCTGTCTTGTTGCTGGACTATGGGCAGAAAACCACAGAAAAGGAGATGAAGATCACACGAGTTTTAAACACCAACCACTACAGCATTGGTGTAGGGGTCAGAGTATAGAGTCTTTTGGAAACTTTAGTGCTGGACCGAAAGGGAAGGTAAGAGACCCAGGCCACCAGAGAGGTGAGTATATTATCTTTTCTATTACAGGGACCTTCAGAAAGGACATGTTTACTTTAAAGCGGTACCAAAACCAAAACCAAAACCAAAAATGTAATGGTAAGCAGCAGTCATTAGATGTGGGGGCTGCATTAATTTTCTTTTTTTTTACCTCCTGTATTAGAGTGCCCCCACTAATGAAGGATGAAGGAGAATATGGGCATCTCCATACAGCATCATTGTTAATTTGGGGGAAGGGGAGTGTTAGCTGTACTAGCAGATTTAGATTTTTTTATCCTTTTGGGATAGAGGTTCTACATCAATAAATAAAAACTGATCATTGTAAGCTCCCCTGTCCATGGTAAATGGTTTGCCTCAACGCTGTAATTTCTACATTTGAAGGACATCCTGTTCTGTTGAATAACACACATACTGGCTGCATCACCAGGTGAGAATAAAAATAAGTAAGCCTACAAAAGAAACCTAATGCAGCCACCGCATTGAAGAATGGGTAAGCTGCAGTATAATAACTGTTTGCTTTTGGATTTAATACCGCTTGAATTCATGTACTCTCTTGCACACTGGAAAAAAAGGATAGAAGGTTCTGCTTCCACACTCCTAATCTAATGTGTCAGTGTTTTTGGGGTTATAGTGAAAGGCATTTAGGCAGTTGACAGGTAGGGGACCTACAGAATGGACCTAACCAATGTCATGATGTTCTTTTATTGTCTAGTAAGCGAAGAAGAAGTGAAGAGGTGATAACAGAAACTACATAGCTGCCAGGGGGTGGGTGAATCATAAGACTACCTGAAGAGAATTATTAATATGTTGGAAGGTAGAAGAAAATATGTTTACACATTCTGAGTATTTATCTGTTAGCTGGAGTTCTGCTTCAACTCACGTGCCAGCAAGACCTCAAACTAGAGTTATCTATCTGTAGTTATAATTAATGTATGTGGGTCTAAAATAAGACATTTACCGTACACGGCCTTTATAACAGAGTTTCTCCCTTGTATCAGTTTTTCTCCTTCTTTGTCAGCTTTGTGTAGAGGCAAAAAGCTACCAGAAATTGGGTCATGACAGTGAAGTGTGTAGCATATATTAACAAAGGAACAATTTAATTAAAGTCAAAATCTCTAGTAGACACATGCACAAGAGCTGCCAAATAAACTCCTACTTATAACCACATAGCATAAGGAATTGAAAGTATTTCACCACCAGTTACTGAGGTTATCTGAGTTAAACAAAGCCTGTACTTTGCCCATTCAGTCTGACAGCCAGGCAACTAGCATTTTCAGAGAAGTTACCAAAAGTAGCATCTGTGCTTCTCTCATTAAGGTTTAAAGTGTAAATATGGGCAAAATAAAAATTAAAAAAAGTAAGAATGCTTTTAAAAATATATATTTTAATTGTTTATTTTTATCAGTTTACAAAATGCAAAGTGAACCAACAGAAAAAAAAATCTAAATACAATCAATATCTGGTGTGACTACCCTTTGGCTTCAAACCATCATCAATTCTTACACTTGCACACTTTGTACATTTGCACAAAGTCAGGGATTTTGTAGGATTATGCCGTGTACACACGAGTGGACTTGAGTCCGACGAAAGTCCAAAGGACATTTCGACTGAGTTCCGGCGGAGTTCCGATGGAGTCCCGCTGAAACGGACTTGCCTACACACAATCACACCAAAGTCCAACCGTCTAGAACGTGGGGACGTACACCAGGTCCGACGAGACTATAAAACGGAAGTTCAATTGCAAGTGCGCCACCCTTTGGGTCCCTTCTGCTAATTTCGTGTTTAACTCGTGTTAGTAGAAGTTTGGTGAGAGACGATTCGCTTTTCAGACTCCTGTTTTTTCAGATCATTTAACTGTTACTCAGTTTGTGCTTGTGAGGTTTGTATCAGCTTTTCAGTGCGTTTGGTCAGTTCGCATTGGTTTATTCAGTGCGTTCTTGTCCGCTCTTGCTGATTTTCAGCTCGCTCTTCACAGACCTTGTTGTTCTTCAGTGAGTTCTGTTTAAGTTTGTTCTGACCAGCCAACCGTTTTGAAGCCATGTTGCGTGTACGTTCTCGTCGTAGAGTTCGTGCTTTTCTTGGGCTTGGTGTTGTAGTTAATTCTTCGACCCAAGCCCAGTCCATGAACAGGGTGGGGAGGAGTTCATGGACCAAGAATTGGTTGCTCCAGCGTGACCATTCTCTCACATGCCTTTGCTTCGTGAGATTCGTGAGAATAATCCTGATGATTTCAGGAACTTTCTCAGGATGATGGACCCCGTTTTTCACCATTTGTTGGCTTTGCTGACCCCTTATATCAGCAGGCAGGTTACCTGCACGAGGCAAGCCATCACTCCGGAGCAGAGGCTAGTTGCCACATTGCGGTACTTATTGACTGGGAGAAGCCTGCAGGACCTTAAGTTCTCAACAGGCATCTTCCCCCAGGCTCTGGGGATCATTATCCCAGAGACCTGTTTTGCTATAATTCAGGTCCCGCATAAGGACTATATTAAGGTAAGATTTTTCCTTTAACATCACATTTTATTGTATTTAATGTTTGCTAATGTATTGTATTTCTTTCCTCAATCCCTAATTACCATGATTGCAATATGCTGTGAATGTCCCCGTTGTCCTCATGCATGCTGTAATCTTTTAATGCTCTTTTTTGTCTTTCATGCATATTTGCCTTCACTAACCTCCCCAGCATGCTATGCTGGGCCCATATCCACCTAGTCTAGTCACTTAACAATGTATTTTGTCGGCTCCATTGTAGTGCTTTACCCTAAACACCCCCGTAAAATGTTTCCAAATGGTCTGTGTGTCCTTAAATTAATTTATAAGCCCCCCTAAAATATGTCCAAATGGTATGTGTGTCCTTAAATTAATTTATAAGCCCCCCCTTAAATGTGTCCAAATGGTATGTGTGTCCTTAAATTAATTTATAAGCCCCTCTTAAAATGTGTCCAAATGGTATGTGTGTCCTTAAATTAATTTATAAGCCCCCCCCCTTAAATTTTATCAATGGGCCATCAGAGGGGGTGAGGCATCTGATAAGTGGGCCTTATATTTTATTCTTTAAATAATAATTAAAATAAATCTTATACTGATGTTGGGCAGGAATGTTTTTTGTGTAATCCGCTTGCAATGTTCTGTGCAAAAGTACTTACTGTATATTTTATTTTTTTGTTTCACTCCCCAGTTTCCTTCAACGTCACAGGAATGGCAGACTGTGGCATCCCATTTTGCCACCCGTTGGGACTTTCCCAACTGTGGAGGGGCTATAGATGGGAAGCACGTCCACATCGTGCCACCACCCCATTCGGGGTCATGCTATTTTAATTATAAGGGGTTTAATAGTATTGTGTTAATGGCGGTGGTGTCGGCACAATATGAATTTATGTATGTGGACGTGGGGAAGAATGGCCGGATGTCGGATGGAGGAGTCTTTGCCCAGATGGAGTTCTACCAGCATCTCCAGAGTGGTGGCCTGGGATTGCCACCTGATGCGGATAATGTGGAAGGACTCCCCTTTGTCTTCATTGCAGATGAAGCCTTCGGTCTGGGTAAGCACCTGATGAGGCCATTCCCCAAAGGACCCTCACCCCGGTGAGGAGGGTTTTTAACTACCGGCTGGCCAGAGCAAGAAGAGTTGTGGAGAATGCCTTCGGGATAATGGCCAGCCAGTTCCGCCTGTTTCTTACAGCAATCCATCTGGCAGAATACAAACTTAATCATATTGTCCTAGCATGCTGCATCCTGCATAATTTTTTAAGAAAAAATGACAGAAATTATATTTCATCAGTTGGGTCTGAGGTCGGACTTACAGACAATCCTCTGATGGGCCTGGATACTCTCCATACTGGCTTGGCCCCCCAAAGTGCCCGTGAAGTTAGGGAGAAATATGTTAATTATTTTAAGGGTAGGGGGGGCATTGAAATGCCAGACAATGTCTGATTTTTATTAATAAAAAATAATGATCAGATGAAATCTCAAAATTTATTTATTGCTTGCTTTTCTTTTTGGCTGTCTCCTAGGTTCTCCTAGTGCACTTGTAGTGCCAAGTGGATTTTCCTTTAGTAAATAAGCCCCATTGTCACTGTAAATACAAAATTACTTACAAAACTGGTATTGCGCTGTGACAGACCTAGCCGGGAGAGAGACTTTTGGAGGGGACTGTATGCTAGCCTCTTGCCGATCGATCGGGGGCCCTTGCATTTGGGGGAACAGTGCTCTTTGTGAGCTGTGTGCCTGGGGACTCTTGAGGTGGTATTACTGTGGATTCGGGTCCTGGTCCCCCAGGACACACAGACTCTGGGGACCCTGGATTTGCCATATTGGAATAGTGGCTGATTCATAATGCTGGGACAGATACTGTTAGGAGATGCTGATGTAAATTCCAACACCTGTCTGTCTATTGTCTGCTAAAATGTGTATTGTAAATAAGTCTACTATGGGATATAAGAGTCATTAGATCCCCATTGTTATTTGTGTTAATTAACTCTGCTATTGTGTGAAGAAGAGTCTATGTTGATTGTGATAATGTTGATTGGATTTTCTGAACTACAAGATGGCCAGTCTGGCCTAACGGTCATGTCTGAGTCATCTAGGCTGTCTAAAGGGATTAGTTAATTAGCTCATGTTAATTAGGTTAATTAGGTTACAGCTGTATTGTTAGAGTAATATGAGCAGGAGGTCTGCACCTCCACTTTGAGTGTATAAAAGCCTGTATTTTGTCAATAAAGAGAGTCCTGGTTGAACTTACATACAGCCTGCCTGGTGTTTGTTCTGAGCTATCACAACTGGGTTAGAACGGCACAGAGCTGTAGTTCTAATCCCGGAGCATCGGATGACCGAACCATCAGATGTTGCAATCTGATTCAATAGCTGCAGAGGAGTGTCGGGAGAGTGGAACTGAGCGAGCAAGGGGCTTGTTACATTGGTTAGCAGCCGTGGGATTTGCTCTCCAGTTACTGGGACACTCCAAACCAGCCTGCAGGAGAGCCATGCTGAAAGACTTACTTGAGAGCCGTGGAGGGAATGGTGGGATCGTGCTTCCTTGCCGTGAACACATCCAAACCATCACCTGGATCCAAGGTAGCAGGATAGCAGGACAGGAGAAATACCAGCCACCATGGATGAGGAATTCAGAAGGAGGTTGCGAGAGATACAGCACAGAGGACCAGTATCAGAGCAGGTCCTGCTAGGATGGTTTGATTCTATCCGCTGTGAACTCTGGAAGGAAGCGCTAGCCCGTGAGCAGCGACACCAGGGAAAAGTTCTCCCCTCCATCCATGTGAGGTACTGGTCGCATTATGAAGTGCGAATGCTGTTTTTGGGGGAACAGCCGAATCAGGAGTGGACAGCCGAGTTAAGCAGGCTGATCCGGGCAGAAATGCGGTTGGACGAGAGCTACAGAGCTCTCCAGTGGTATGTAGCCCAAGTGTGCCCATGGACAGCGGATGACAGCCCCACGGAAGGCTTTGACTACGATGGCCTGGGATTGTTATACTGGAGGCTGTCCAGGGACCCTGACTTAGGAAATGATTGGGAGTGGCGTTTGGAGGAAATAATGGAGCACAGAGAGCGGAGACTGAATGTCTCAGAAGTGCACTGGGCACTGGAAGATTTGGAGTTTCTGGCCGTTCAGGAATGGGAGTTGGAGATCGCCTACAAACAGCTGTTAGACTCTGCTCAGCAGCAGGGTGGTGCTCCCTTTGCCTGGGACTATCATGAAATACCAGTTGACAACTCTGAAATCCTGGCTGAAGAGTTGACAATGTGGCAGCATAACGGTGTACTTTGCCAACCTGCCCCCACAGCTATGGAGGCGGAGGTCTTATGGCGGATGCAGCAAGTGCTGACTGACCTTGATGAACCTGTTTCTGCATTGGATGATCTTGGATGGAGGAATGTGCCTGTCCAGCAGAATGGCAGAGAATCAGCAGTGGAAAATCTGAAGATTGCCGTCCCCAAACCTGAAGTGCTGACAACAGGGCAGAGCTCTGCTAACCTCTGCCCAGCACTGATAGCATCTTCTGGGTTCCACGGAGGGGAGATGGTGAACCTTTATCCCCAGACACTAGTTGCAGAGACAGGGGATTTGATAGACTTTTCTGCTGAGGAAGAACAACCTGGTGAGCCTCCAGCAGAAGAAGAGCTATTATTAGGGCCAAACTTCACTGTGCTGTGCCCAGCACTGATAGCATCTTCTGGGTTCCAGAGACAGGAGATGGTGAACCTTTATCCCCAGACACCAGTTGCAGAGACAGGGGATTTGATAGACTTTTCTGCTGAGGAAGAACAACCTGGTGAGCCTCCAGCAGAAAAGGAGCTGTTATTAGGGCCAAACTTCACTATGCTCTGCCCAGCACCAACAGAAGTATCTGTGAAGTTACAAGAAACTTCCCCAGCTGAAGAGCTGGCAACCGGACAGAGGGTCCAAGATCTCTGCCCTACACCTGCGTCGGTTCCGGAGACTCAGGGTGAGAAGGAGGAGGTCACTTCCCAGCAGCAGATCAGGATACAGGGGGAGAAGGGAGAGGAGGTGTTCGTCGTCCCTCCCCAACAGTTAGCCGGAGCAGATGGTGTGGGGTTTCCAGCAGAAGGGCTGGCAACAGGGCCGAGTACTGCTGGACTTTGCCCTCAACTAACAGAGCATGGATGTCCTGTGAAGGTGGATGGGACTTCAGTCTCCACCTGTATACCCCAGGGATGCTAGGCAGTCGGCCCAGATCCCCAACAGCATGACGGAGTGAGCCCAGACACCCTGTCTTCTCTCCAGTGGCAGAAAGGACTCCAGGGAGAAGGGCCAGTCCAGACCTCTCCCCAGCGGCAGATATGTTCTCTGAGAGAGGCAGAGGTTGGCTGGGTGAGTAATGCTTTGTTTGGAACAATTTGTTTGGGGTACTGTGTGGGTACAGGCATTAGAGGACTGGAACTACTGATTAACTTCGGAGTCAACCCGTCTGGGGACTCCTCCTGTGTTAGTCTCCTGCCAAAAGGGGAGAAATGTGACAGACCTAGCCGGGAGAGAGACTTTTGGAGGGGACTGTATGCTAGCCTCTTGCCGATCGATCGGGGGCCCTTGCATTTGGGGGAATGGTGCTCTTTGTGAGCTGTATGCCTGGGGACTCTTGAGGTGGTATTACTGTGGATTCGGGTCCTGGTCCCCCAGGACACACAGACTCTGGGGACCCTGGATTTGCCATATTGGAATAGTGGCTGATTCATAATGCTGGGACAGATACTGTTAGTCGATGCTGATGTAAATTCCAACACCTGTCTGTCTATTGTCTGCTAAAATGTGTATTGTAAATAAGTCTACTATGGGATCTAAGAGTCATTAGATCCCCATTGTTATTTGTGTTAATTAACTCTGCTATTGTGTGAAGAAGAGTCTATGTTGATTGTGATAATGTTGATTGGATTTTCTGAACTACAAGATGGCTAGTTTGGCCTAACGGTCATGTCTGAGTCATCTAGGCTGTCTAAAGGGATTAGTTAATTAGCTCATGTTAATTAGGTTAATTAGGTTACAGCTGTATTGTTAGCGTAATATGAGCAGGAGGTCTGCACCTCCACTTTGAGTGTATAAAAGCCTGTATTTTGTCAATAAAGAGATTCCTGTTTGAACTTACATACAGCCTGCCTGGTGTTTGTTCTGAGCTATCACAACTGGGTTAGAACGGCACATAGCTGTAATTCTAATCCCGGAGCACTGGATGACCGAGCAATCAGATGATGCGATCTGCAATCTGATTCAATAGCTGCAGAGGGGTGTCGGGAGAGTGGAACCGAGCGAGCAAGGGGCTAAGATTTCTTTTTTTAACAATATAATTTTTTTTGAATATATATTTCTTTTTTTAACAATATAATTTGTTTTTGTTTTTTAACTTTTTTTTTTTAAACTTTTTTTTTTTTTTTTAAAGAAACCTTTTTTTTTTTTACAAACAGGCATGTTTTAAAACATAACATACACACAACTCTGGAACTTACAAAGTTTCAACATCTAGAAAATTAAGGCAACATCAGACATTATACTGTCCAAAATGTCTGGATATTTCCCTAAATCAGATGGGGTGATGTCACCCCTGTAAAAGCCAAATTTTGAAGATGCACACAATTTGGGATTTCAAATGGGTAATGTCAACATGCGCTATCTCCCATCATGGGGGATCAATGGACGTGTTTTGTGGGTGCAATCCCTTCCTCTCACCTACTAGCGTTATGAGGTAGGGGTTGCACCCACAAAACAAGTACATTGAGATCCCCTGATGGCAGATAGCACATGTTGACACACCGTTTGTACATCTTCAAAATCTGGCTTTTAAAAATTAAAAAAATTTAATTCCCAGAATGTGGGCATCTAAAAAGAAAATGAAGAACATGATAGATTTAGTTTTAGGGAAAAAGGGATTAAATTCTCCCCAAAACATCGATCATGTTCTTCATTTCCTGCTGCATGATGTCCAGCCGATTGCGCATGGCATCAAGCTCCCCATTCCAGGCCATGATCTGGCCAATCAGTCGTTGGGCGCTGCCAGTGGAAAAAGGTTCCTCTGCTTCCCCTTCCACAACCAGCACATCACCTAAAATTGATGAAAAAACATGTATTTAGAAATATGCAGGCATACATAGATTACCTGAAGCTAGCGGGTCAGACACTCACCTGGAGGGGTGTACATCTCGCCCACTTCCTCCACCTCTCCTTCCTCCACTTCCTCGGGGGGGGTGCTGTTGGTGGAAAAAGGTTCCGTCACTTCCCCTTCCACAACCAGCACATCACCTAAAATTGATGAAAAAACATGTATTTAGAAATATGCAGGCATACATAGATTACCTGAAGCTGGGGTGTCAGACACCTGGTGGGGTGCCCATGTCACCCACTTCCTCCACCTCTCCTTCCTCCACATCCTCGGGGGGCTGGGGTTAACTACCCATTCAGGCTGGTGAGGTCGGGGTCCCTGGTAGCCTGTTGTCTGAGTCTTTTCTCCCCTATGAGAATGAAACAAAAGATATACTTTGCACACAGATATTTGAGTCCCGAAATACGAATATGAAACATTGCTTTGAGGTGGTGTACAATTGTCTATTTGGGAAGAGATCCAAGTTGAAGACATGATTAAAAATCCCTTAGTTTCACAGATGAAGACACCACAAGTATCCACTGGAGCACCTGTGTGGGTTACCGTAAAAAATGTGCTCTGGTGTCCCACACCAGTGCTCCTGAGTCCAGATGTGTAAACAGCTGCTGAGTGTCCTCTCCTTACATTCCATTGAATCATGTTTGCAATTCATTCAAGTTTCAAAGACATCTAGACAACAATATCCTAAACTTCTTTTAATAAGACAAATTAGCAAGAACAAAAATGTATTTAAAACCCTGTATCAACTAAATACATTGTATATATTGTCAAACGATGTTTCCTTCGAACGATGTTTCCTACTAATAACGAAGTTTCCTATGAACGAATACTGTGTCCACGAACATGAAACTAGCCATTTAAAACTGTACAACAGTAAAGAAAAAGCACATGGAGCAGCATGAAAGTTAATAATCAGAATAGGAACACACGACAAGTAATTACTTTTTTGAAGCACTTTTTTTATACTTCTGTACTGATCCGGCTCCCTCAGTTTAGGATCGGACCAGCGTTTCCTTAATTGGTTTTTGGAGTGGCGTACCCCAAAATTTTGCTCCAGAGTCTTCACAACTTTGGACATGATTTTGGCCTTGCGCAAATACGGCTGGGTATACGGTCCATGCTTCCCATCATAATCGTTCCTCCGCAAGATGTACACCATCTCCACCATTTCCTCAAAGGCCATATTGGAGGCTTTAAATCTCTTCTTCCAAGATCGGGACGTTTCGGGCTCCGGGCTTTCCTTGCTACTGGAGTAATTATAGGTACATTTTATTAATTGGTGGTCTATACCACCGGGACGCCCCAGTATGCCCACCGCCCCACCGGGGCGCGGGCATGGCCTAATCTGACGCCTTGCATCATCTCCCAGAGAATACAGTTTTGAACCTGACGGTTTTACTGATGACATTCTGTTGCCTGATACAAGCTATCAATATCTGAGTACCACTCTGTCATCTGCTTTAAATAAAATGTTTTTATGGTTTTACGCTATGGGAATTCCCTTTCTCTTCTATGTTTAAATGCCATCCTGACCCTGAAAGCGCTAAGGATTGCCGCACAGTGGCATACACTGTGACTGCGTGTCACCCCTGCAGGGGTTAAGAGAGCTGGTGAGTGTCTGCAGGATCACAGTACGAGACACAAACACCTGGGCACCACAGAAATACAAGTAGCAGATGCGTTTTGGATATACCTGCTTATTCTAAACGTCAAGACATCTATAAGGACTGTTTAAAATCACTAACGCTGCACTGATCACAAGTCATGTTTTACCTTAACAAGCCAATTATATGTGCCTGATATCATATTGTTGCATGGAGCACAAGTCACTTTAATATATGCACTTTATTTAGTTACTAATTGCATTATACCACTCCCCAGTTTACACCCTCTCCCCTTCTCCATCCTCCCCCCCCTCCCCCCCCTCTTCCCCACCACATAGAGTGGATCACTTTTCATATGGTAATAGTTCATGTGTATAACTGGTCCCAGGTAATTTATCACATTACAAGATTGAATTTTATTTCATTTTATTTTATTTCATTTTATTTTATTTTAAATATTTGGTACACAGTAATGAGGACCGCGCCACACCCACATATTAACTCCTTATTCTCTATGTTGGGATAAGATTATGAGAGTTTAGGCTGTATTGTCTTTTACAGAAAAAAATGAATAATAAGTTTAAGGACCCTGAATTCATGTCCCAATTTATTGACAAGTACAGGGAGATGAGGAATCTGTGGGAGGTCAAACACAGTGCATATTACAATAAACCAGTAAGGAAGGAAACGCTGGAGAGACTTCTGGCATTTGTGCAGACTTTGATCCCAAAAGCAACCATGAAGATTTTGGAACGTAAAGTTGGGATCTTGAGGAATATGTATAAGAGGGAGCATAACAAGATCCAGGCTTCCCTGAGATCAGCAGATGAATTGTATGTACCTAGGCTGTGGTACTTCGAAAAAAGGCATTTTCTTGATGACCAGACTAAAGCCAGGGAATCTCATTCGACCCTTCCCTCCACCCTTCCCTGCAGCCTTTCCTCCACCCTTCCCTCCACCCTAGCAGAGGCTGACGAGGAACAACCTGGGCCTTCCATCCTGGAAGAACCAGATGCGCCCAGCTGGAGCCAGGTATATTACTTTTAGATCTATTTAGTGTCCTAATATTAATGATGTTAACTAGATGTTATAATTGATTACCTATTAAGGATTTTATCCAAAATATGATGTATACATATCAATTGACAGTAGTGGCCAAAAATGTTTGTCACCAGCTTGAAAAAATGCTGGGGTCAGAATGATACTCTTTTATATGTATTAACATTGAATTTGCAAGTCATGAGCTGAAAATTGTGTGTGATTGATGAACCAAAAACTAAAACTATGTCCCTTTTTTATACACAGGATGAGCTCAGCCAGGAAGGTGTGGAAAGTGGCAGGCAGGCTGAGGCCGGGCCCAGTGACAGCCAGGAAGTGGCCATGCCCAGTGACAGCCAGGAGATGGGCGGGCCCAGTGTCAGCCAGGAGGTGGCCGGGCCCAGTAGGAGCCTCACCCAATCACAGGTGCCTCCCCTCCGCCTTCATACAAAAAGGCCCAGGAAGGGGAAGGTGACAGAGGAGGCATCACTGCGCCTCATTAGAGAAGCTACGAATGTCCTCACGAGCCCCCCCAACGCTGAAGAGGCATATGGCTGCTATATAGCGACCAGGTTGGTCAAATTGGAGAAGCACCAATGCCTCCTTTGTGAAAGAATTATTTTGATGCCCTTCACAAGGGGCTGAGGGGTGAGTTAACTGCCAACAGCCAAATATATGAGCAAGCCCATCCTCCTCCTCGTCCTGCCACAAGTCCACCACCAGAGCCACAGCCTCCAAGGAAGACTGCAGGGCAGCGTGGAAGGAAGGCTGCAACGAAGAGAAAAAAGTGATGACCTGGGTTCAGTCTGGTCTGACAGAAGTACCACAGCCTGGGGACATATATGTCATCTGCTGTTGGTCTTGATCTCTGGGATTCCTGGACCAGATTGTGCTCCCTATTATATGGACTCCTCAAGATCCCAATTTTCTTTTCCACAGACTTGATGTGTGCCCTGGGGCCAAAAGGCTTTACAAATTCCAAAAGTTTCTCCAGCGTTGCCTTCATCTTTGTTTTGTTAACCAGAATAAATGGATATTTTATTTTCTGAGAAACTTGCCTATGTGTTTTTATTCAAATACATTTCTTAAAGACAATGTCAAATTAACAAGGGACACCAACCTCCTTGAGGTTACAAAAAAAACATAAAGATAATGTTATTGTGTTAACTTTACACAAAAAAAAAAACATTAATAATGTTATTCTGTTAACTTGACACACAAAAAATAAAACATTATTAATGTTATTGTGGTAACTTGACACAAAAAAAATATAGAGATCACTAGAAAATAATTTTTAAATAATCATAAAAAAAATCTTGATGAAATCAAAAATAATAAAAGGTGTTTTAAAAAATAAATTTGTAAACATTATTATGGAGATTGGGCTTTTAAAAAATACAATATCATTCATGAGAACAAGAGAATCCAGAAATCTGTTCGTGAGAACTCTGTGTGAATATGAGCAGCAAAAAAACTTTGTTCTTCTAGCATTATAAAGAAGACAATACTGCGCTGCATTAAGCGATCACAAAATCTGCAGCGTGAGGAATGTGCTAGCTCCAATACGAACACTAGTTTTACCAGACCGAGCGCTTCCGTCTCTTACTTGCTTCAGAGCATGCGTTGTTTTTTGTCCATTGGACCAGCATACAGATGAGCGGATTTCTCGATAGGAACTGGGTCCGGTGGAGCTCCGTCGGAAAGATTTGAAACATGTTCCAAATCTAAAGCCCGTCTGATTCTTGACAGAAAATGTCCGCTGAAGGTCCAATGAAGCCCGCACACAGTTAGATTGTCCGACAGATTCGTTACGTCGGACCAGTCCAGTCGAAAAGTCTGCTCGTGTGTACATGGCATTAGAGTCAGGTATATGATTAATGAATCATACCAAGCAGGTGCTAATGAACATCAATTTCATATGTAGGTTGAAACAGTCATTACCTTTAACAGAAACAGTTGTGTAGGAGGCTTAAAGAGGCTTAAAGTGGTTGTAAAGCCTTAGGACCCCCCCTCCCCCTTTTTTTCTTTCCTGAGCCCAATCCAATCCAGCGATGTGCATGAGTACAGCAGCTCCAGCCAATGTCTCTTCCTCATTAAACAGACTGATGGCAGCAGGAGCCATTGGCTCCCGCTGCTGTCAATCAAATCCTGTGACACAGGAGCGGGGGGGCGACCACCGCTGTCTGTGTCAATGGATGCAGCAGCAGGGACTCGAGAGTGAGCTCATACGGGTGACCCCAGGGAAAGCAGGCACCGGAGGAAAAGGAGGGGCTTGGAGTGCTGGCGGGGGACCCCAGAAGAAGAGGATCATGGCTGCTCTGTGAAAAACCATTGCACGGAGCAGGTAAGTATTAGCATGTTTGTTTTGTTTTTGATGCTTACTTTCCTTCTACATCGGAAGATGTCCAGCAGTGCCATCATCGCAGAACTAGTGGAAACTAGTGGGCCCCAGGTACACCTATCTATTGTCTGGAGAAGTTTGGCCAGAAGTGGTCTTCATGGAAGAATTTCAGCCAAAAAGTCATACCTCTGATTTGGAAACAAGGTTGAGCGACTCAACTATGAAAACATGATAACTAGGGTGCAGAAAAATGGCAGCAGGTGCTCTGGACTGATGAGTAAAAATCCGAAATATTTGGCTGTAGCAGGAGGCAGTTTGTTTGCTCACTGGCTGGAGAGTGGTACAATAATGAGTGTCTGCAGACAACAGTAAAGCATGATGGAGATTCCTTGCAAGTCTGAGACTGCATTTCTGCAAATGGAGTTGGAGATTTGGTCAGTATCAGTAGTGACCTCAATGCTGAGAAATACAGGCAGATACGTATCCATCATGCCCATGCCATACCATCAGGGAGGTGTGTGATTGGCTCCAAATTTATTCAGCAGCAGGACAACGACTCCAAACATACAGCCAATGTCATTAAAAACTATCTTTAGCGTAAACTAAAACAAGGAGTCCTGGAAGTGATGGTTTGGCCCCCACAGAGCCCTAATCTCAACATCTTTGTGTCTGTCTGAGATTGGAACAAACAGAAGGATTTCAGGCAGCCTACATCCACAGAAGATCTGTGGTTAGTTCTGAAACATGTTTGGAAAAACATACCTGCTGAGTTCCTTCAACTGTGTGCAAGTGTACCTAGAATAATTGATGCTGTTTTGAAGGCAAAGGGTGGTCACACCAAATATTGATTTCATTTGGATTTCTCTTCTGTTCATTTACTTTCTATTTTGTTATTGATAAAAATAAACTATTAACAATTCTTTTTCTGAAAGCTTTCTTAATTTACAGTATTTTTTCATACCTGCCTGAAACTTTGCACAGTAGCAGTGTTAATTTTGGCAGCAAATTTCGATTTAGTTTTAGTTTTTGTCTTTTGACTAAAATGCTATTTTAGTTTGAGTCTCATTTTAGTCATCTGCAAATGTTTTAGTTTTAGTCATATTTAGTCGACTAAAATCGAATGTGTTTAGTTAAATTATAATGCATTATTTAAGCATTTCTCCAGAATTTCAGAACTCATTATACACTCATGGAGTAAACAAAACACCTAATATCATGTTATTATTTATGGTAAGGTTTGAGTGAACTACACAGACACAGATTCAGCCATTATATAGCATTTTTAGGCCTCATGCACACTGGACATTTTTACAGCTGCTGTTTTTGTCTTCAATCTGTTTTTTTGTGCAGCCATTAAACTCCCCAGCATGTTATCCTATGTGTTCATGCACACGTAGGCTGTTATCAGCAGTTTTTGGCAGGGACATTTTCTGGCTGGAAAAAAACCCAGAACTAGTGGGTTTTGAGAGGAGTTTTTCAGCTGTAAAAACGCTCTAACTCTGATAAAAGCTTTAAAACGCTGGAAATGCTAAAAAAAAACACTGAAAACGTGGCTATTCGGCATTTATCAGCATTTTTGAGCCATAAGCTTTTGTGGATTATAGTTTTGCTAAAAAACAACAGTTAAAAAACACTAAAAACGGCTACTGCAAAGCACTGCAAACTCATTCTACAGCTACAGCTTTCTACAGCTAACACTACTGACATTTTTATAACATCCAGTGTGCATGAGGCCTTACTCGTTACAAAAATATTGATTCTTTGAGTCACAGCTTCATCCCTTGCTATAAGTGCATGCTACTTTTCTATTGTTGATTAAACAAAATAAACCTGAACACATATATATTGTTGACCCTTGAACAAGTAGCCCACCCATACACTGCAAGTCAAATAAATCACTGTGGACAAATGCTTGCACGAGTGGGACATACCAAAGTTGAGGATTGTAAGAGTAATAACAGACAATATTATACAGGTTTGGACTCCACCCAACAAATAAAATTCAAAGTACTAACAATAATTTACAAAGCCATCCATAACTCTGCCCCCAGCTACATCACCAACCTAGTCTCAAAATACCAAGCCACTCTCTTCAGTCCTACCAAGACCTCCTGCTCTTTAGCTCCCTTGTTACCTCCTCCCATGCTTGCCTCCAGTATTTCTCCAGCGCTTCACCCATCCTTTGGAACTCCCTACCCCAATCTGTCCAACTGTCCCCTAATCTATCCATCTTTAGACGATCCCTGAAAACCCTTCTCTTTAAAGAAGCCTATCCTGCTTCTAACTAATACACTGTTTTACTTTCTCCATCAGCTCATCCCCCAAAGCTATTACCTTTTGTATCAATTGACCTTCCCTTTTAGATTGTAAGCTCTAATGAGCAGGGTCCTCTGACTCCTCTTGTACCAAATTGTAATGTAACTGTAATGTCTGCCTTCATTTTGTCAAGCACTGTGCAAATTGTTGGCGCTATATAAATCTTGTATAATAATAATAATATTTGCTATTGTCTTCGTGATTCTCCTCCCAGCCAATCCCAGCTCAGAAAGCGGGTCCTGAGACCCGATTGGCCAAGAGGAGAAGCGATCCTATTGGGCGCCGAGGAGGAGATGCAGGAGAAGCCACGGCGCCATGAAGACGAGGAATAGGAGTAATATGGCGACAGCATTTAAACAAACCACAGCAGCAGCAGAAGAACCACCCAGCTCTAGTGAGGAAGACTCCCCATGACAGAAAGTGACTGTGAGTCCAAAATGAATGATTTTACATGATAACAGCCAATTATCAAATGAATATAATCTTGGGGCTGTCTGCTATACTGGTGTATCTTTGTAATATGTTGGACTGGACACCATGTGTGGTTTTGTCTGGTGCATACCCTGTGGTCCACAAGATGCAGCAGAAGGAGGCAAGTGTTAAGAGAATCCTTGATAAAGCAGGATCAATAGTGTCTTCCATTGCAACACTGAAGATATTGGAGCAGTGTGGCCTTACTCTTTTATCTGACTGCCCCACACGCTGGTCAAATAATACTTTAGTACATTCAACATGATCGGAAGATTCGTCAAACTGAAAGAGTCAGAAACAACATGGGATGGGACAGCTTGCTCCCTAGTTAAATGGAAAAAACTTACATCATTGCATGACCTACTGCTGCCTTTTGCAGAGCATACTAAAACCCTCCAGAGTGACACCATGTCCATGTCCCTGCCCTCTTTGATCTGCTCAGCCACCTTGAAGACTTTAAGAAGAACACTAGCTACCAAGACCTTGTCACAATTGCACAGAGGATTAAAGAGAATGTGAACCAACGATTTGCTTCATTCATTCTTAGATCCAATTAACTGATGAAATGTTGTCAACACTTGCAGCGGCTGCTTTTTTTGTCATCCCTGCTGTCTGTGGAAACTCTTGTTTATGTGGCTGGATAATAATATTCAGGAACTGCTTAAGAAGGCAGAGGAGTATGCCTGTTCCGTAAGAAAATCCATATTGCCCCACATACAAGATGAGGATTTGTCTGACTCCGAAGATGTGTAAGAGGACAATATTGAAAAAATCACAGGAAGTGGAAGAAGCACGATACACATCAAAGAAGTCAGTCTTTTGGTTTCTTTTAAAATGCTGCAGAAGACCCAGGCGGAGCATCTCCCCAAACAGGCAGCATAGAGCAGCAAATCAGTTTGACTGGGAATCCGGGGCACACAATCCATTTTGCTATGGCCTCCTCCCTGGTCTCAGTGGCCTGTTGTTCCTTAGAGTCAATTTTGTATTTTGAAGCACTTAAATGAGCAGTGCAAATCATTTGCTGTGGTGGAGCACTGTAGGGGTGGTATCCAAAATGGAGACTACTGGTGCCCACCGTGGACCCAATCCACATATAGGTCCCACCATAGAACCTGCTAAAAATCAAAGCACAGGCAGGCCAGATATCAGAAATACTCCTAATCAATATAGAGGGAGATACCCTAGCTAAAATACCCCTAGTAATAACCAACAATTTAGAGGCCCCCACCCTAAGAACAATAGGGGTGTAGGCCAGCATAAACCAGGGAGAAGGGAGTATCTACTTCCAACCTATAATGATCAATATAACAACTATAGGAGATCTCCCCCATCATGAACTAGGGATTATAATTCATATAATCATGATAGATTTCCGGTGGACACGCATAACCGGTTTTCCCCGTTAAGGAATGAGCGTGCATATGATAATCCCTATCCTTACATAGCCAAGCAGAATTAACTAATGAAGAGAAATTAATTTTAGATAAAGGTCTTAAATATTCCCCTCCCCCAACCAATAGTCAAAAACCCTCATATCTAAAATATACCAAAGAGACAATTAAACTCCTTGAGAGGATTGACATTCATGATAATTATCAAATGGCCACAGCAGACATGGCTGCGTTATACACATGTATTCCCCACCGTTTGGTTTTAGAAGCAGTCAATTATTATTTGGAGGAAGATGGTACCCTCCCCCCTTTCAACTTCAATTCATAATGGAATTATTACAATTTGCCACCAACAAAATTACTTTTGGTTTGATGACAAATTTTATCTCCAACAGGGAATGGCAGCGGGGCGAAGTTTGTCCCTAGCCTGGCCAATTTATTTATGGCCAAATGGCATGAGGATGTCATCTATGCCCAGAGGAGGCCCAAATTGTTTCTCTGGGTCAGATACATAGATGGCATCCTCCTCCTATGGAACAGAGACCAGGAATCCTTACATAATTTTATCTTGGATGTTTATCTATAATGTCAATGATAGAGGCATTTCTCTAAGCTATGAGGCAAGCAGGGAAAAATAAATTTCCTTGATCTGGAGATATCTATTGTCAACCAACAGTTTAAAATTAAAACATATTTCAAACTGACTGACCGTAACGGGTTTATACCTGTAAATAGTTGTCACCATAAATTGTGGCTCAGCTCAGTTCCGCTTAGCCAATTCCTCTGCTTATGACGGAATTGTACCAACATTCAGGATTTCCACCAACAGGCCCAGACCCTAAAATGTAGGTTCTTGGAAAAGGTTTATCAAAAATTTGAATTAGATAGATAGAAAAATTAACTAAAGTGGAAAGGAATTCCCTACTGGTTGATAAATCCCAACAACTGAAAAGGACGTGATGAGAATTTTAATGGTCCTTCTGCATATCCTTTTCAGTTCAACTTAAACAAATGAAGGCTATTATTAACAAGCATTGGGACATTCTGCAAAATGACCGTATACTTGGCTCCATCCTTCCGGGAAAGAGCCAAAGTCATTAATAGGGGAACTCCCTCATTTAGAGGTACGATTGCCCCCGATGTAATTAATCCCCCCAAAAGAACCACTTTCTTTTATAATATACTGGAGTATCATCCTTGCCATAAATGCAATGTCTGTTACAATTCTTGCGGCAGAAAAAAGACTGAAACCTTTGAATCTACAGTAACAAAGCATAAATATTAAATGAAACATTTTACTACATGTGCTACTAAAAATATTGTCTATTTAATAGGGATGAGCCAAACACCCCCCCCCCCCCCCCCCCGGTTTGGTTTGCAGCAGAACATGTGAACAGGCAAAAAATTTGTTCGAACACGCGAACACCGTTGAAGTCTATGGCAGTGGTCATCAACCCTGTCCTCAGGGCCCACTAACAGGCCAGGTTTGCAAGATAACTAAAATACATCACAGGTGATATCATTTGCTGCTCGGTGATTGTAGTATTCTAGTCTGCATCTCCCCAAGGTAATACATAAAACCTGCCCTGTAAGTGGGCCCTGAGGACAGGATTGATGACCACTGGTCTATGGGACACGAACTTGAAAAATCAAAAGTGCTAATTTTAAGGGTTAATATGCAAGTTATTGTCATAAAAAGTGTTTGGGGACCTGGGTCCTGCCCCAGGGGACATGTATCAATGCAAAAAAAGTTTTAAAAAACTGCCATTTTTTTCGGGAGCAGTGATTTTAATAATGCTTAAAGTGAAACAATAAAAGTGAAAATATTTATTATATTTAAATTTCGTACCTGGGGGGTGTCTATAGTATGCCTGTAAAGTGGCACATTTTTCCTGTGTGTAGAACAGTCACATAGTTACATAGTAGTTACATAGTAGGTGAGGTTGAAAAAAGACACAAGTCCATCAAGTCCAACCTATGTGTGTGATTATGTGTCAGTATTACATTACATATCCCTGTATATTGCGGTCATTCAGGTGATTATCTAATAGTTTCTTGAAGCTATCAATGCTCCCCGCTGAGACCACCGCCTGTGGAAGGGAATTCCACATCCTTGCCGCTCTTACAGTAAAGAACCCTCTACGTAGTTTAAGGTTAAACCTCTTTTCTTCTAATTGTAATGAGTGGCCACGAGTCTTATTAAACTCTCTTCTGCGAAAAAGTTTTATCCCTATTGTGGGGTCACCAGTACAGTATTTGTAAATTGAAATCATATCCCCTCTCAAGCGTCTCTTCTCCAGAGAGAATAAGTTCAGTGCTCGCAACCTTTCCTCATAACTAAGATCCTCCAGACCCTTTATTAGCTTTGTTGCCCTTCTTTGTACTCGCTCCATTTCCAGTACGTCCCTCCTGAGGACTGGTGCCCAGAACTGGACAGCATACTCCAGGTGCGGCCGGACCAGAGTCTTGTAGAGCGGGAGAATTATCGTTTTATCTCTGCAGTTGATCCCCCTTTTAATGCATGCCAATATTCTGTTTGCTTTATTAGCTGCAGCTTGGCATTGCATGCCATTGCTGAGCCTATCATCCACTAGGACCCCCAGGTCCTTTTCCATCCTAGATTCCCCCAGAGGTTCTCCCCCCAGTGTATAGATTGCATTCATATTTTTGCCACCCAAATGCATTATTTTACATTTTTCTACATTGAACCTCATTTGCCATGTAGTCACCCACCCCATTAATTTGTTCAGGTCTTTTTGCAAGATTTCCACATCCTGCGGAGAAGTTATTGCCCTTCTTAGCTTAGTATCGTCTGCAAATATGGAGATTGAACTGTTTATCCCATCCTCCAGGTCGTTTATGAACAAATTAAATAGGATTGGTCCCAGCACAGAACCCTGGGGAACCCCACTACCCACCCCTGACCATTCTGAGTACTCCCCATTTATCACCACCCTCTGAACACGCCCTTGTAGCCAGTTTTCAATCCATGTACTCACCCTATGGTCCATGGCAACGCACCTTATTTTGTACAGTAAATGTTTATGGGGAACTGTGTCAAATGCTTCTGCAAAATCCAGATACACCACGTCTACGGGCCTTCCTTTATCTAGATGGCAACTCACCTCCTCATAGAAGGTTAATAGATTGGTTTGGCAAGAACGATTCTTCATGAATCCATGCTAATTACTGCTAATGATATCATTCTTATTACTAAAATCTTGTATATAGTCCCTTATCATCCCCTCCAAGAGTTTACATACTATTGATGTTAGGCTAACTGGTCTGTAATTCCCAGGGATGTTTTTTGGGCCCTTTTTAAATATTGGTGCTACATTGGCTTTTCTCCAATCAGCTGGTACCATTCCAGTCAATAGACTGTCTGTAAAAATTAGGAACAACGGTCTGGCAATCACCTGACTGAGTTCCCTAAGTACCCTCGGATGCAATCCATCTGGTCCCGGTGATTTATTAATGTTAAGTTTCTCAAGTCTAATTTTAATTCCGTCCTCTGTTAACCATGTAGGTGCTTCCTGTGTTGTGTCATGAGGATAAACACTGCAGTTTTGGTTACTGAAGCCCCCCGATTCACTCGTGAAGACTGAGGAGAAGAATAAATTCAATACCTTTGCCATCTCCCCATCCTTTGTAACCAGATATCCTTCCTCATTCTTTATGGGGCCAATATGGTCTGTCCTCCCTTTTTTACTGTTTACATACTTAAAGAATTTCTTGGGATTTTTTTTGCTCTCCTCCGCTATGTGTCTTTCATGTTCTATCTTAGCCATCCTAATTGCACCCTTACATTTCTTATTGCATTCTTTATAAATTCTGAATGCTGAGGATGATCCCTCAACCTTGTATTTTTTGAAGGCCTTCTCCTTTGCTTTTATATGCATTTTTACATTGGAGTTAAGCCATCCAGGATGTTTGTTCGCTCTTTTAAATTTATTACCCAATGGGATACATTGGCTAATGCCCTTATTTAATATGCTCTTAAAGCAAACCCATCTCTCCTCCGTATTCTTTGTTCCTAATAATTTATCCCAATTTATGCCTTTTAGCAAGGTTTGTAGTTTAGGGAAGTTGGCTCTTTTGAAATTCAGTGTCTTTGTGTTCCCTTCATGTTTCCTATTTGTGTGATTTATACTGAAACTAATTGACCTGTGATCGCTGTTACCTAAATTGCCCCGTATTTCCACATCTGTTATCAGGTCTGTATTGTTGGTAATCAGTAGATCTAGTAATGTTTTATTTCTAGTTGGTGCGTCTACCATCTGACCCATAAAACTGTCCTGCAAGACACTAAGGAACTGGCGAGCCTTAAATGAATGCGCGGTTCCCTCCGCCCAGTCTATGTCTGGATAATTAAAGTCCCCCATTATGATAACACTTCCCATCCTTGCTGCTAATCCAATTTGTGATAGGAGATCCGTCTCCACTTCCTCCCTCAGGTTAGGGGGCCTATAGCATACTCCCAGTATTATTTTCCCCTTAGCTTCATCCCTTTGGAGCTCTACCCATAAAGATTCCACCTCCTCCCTAGCCCCCTCAGTGATGTCATCTCTCACATTCACTTGTACATTATTCTTGATATATAGGCATACCCCTCCCCCTTTTTTACCCTCTCTATCCTTGCGGTATAGGGTATACCCTTGAATGTTTGCCAGCCAATCATGACAGCTGTTGAACCAGGTCTCTGAAATTCCCACAAAATCCAAATCCTCCTTGTACAACAGTATCTCTAGTTCACCCATCTTGTCCGCCATGCTCCTGGCATTGGTGGACATGCCACATAGTTTAGACCGGTCGCATATTGTCCTCGTATTGGGAGTTTCAAGATTGCAACTAGGACTTGCTACTATACTCACCTTGTGTTTTTGTGCTTTGGTTAACCTACCACTAATGCCCCCAATACTACCCTCTGGAATATCTTCCGCGCTGGCTATCACTGTCTCTGGACCCTCCCCCCCATCGCCTAGTTTAAAAGCCCCTCTAACTTTTTGGCCATCTTCATTCCCAGCAGATCTGCACCCTCCTCATTTAGGTGCAGTCCGTCCCTTCTATAGTACCAGTTACCGACTGAGAAGTCGGCCCAGTCCTCCAGGAACCCAAACCCCTCCTTACTACACCAGCTCTTCAGCCACTTGTTTACTTCCCTAATCTCCCTCTGCCTTTCTGGTGTGGCTCGATGTACCGGTAGTATTCCTGAGAATATTACCTTGGAGGTCCTTTTCCTCAATTTAGCTCCTAAGTCCCTAAAATCGTTCTTTAGGACACTCCATCTGCCTCTGACTTTGTCATTGGTGCCAACATGCACCATGACAGCCGGGTCTTCCCCAGCCCCTCCCAGTAATCTGTCCACAAGATCCGTGATGTGCCGAACCCGAGCGCCCGGTAGACAACATACTGTTCGGCACTTCAGGTCTTGGTTACAGATTGCCCTCTCTGTCCTTCTAAGAATTGAGTCCCCTACCACCAGAATCTGTCTTTCCTTTCCCTTTGCTGCCCCCCCCACTCTCACTGGAAGAGTTCTTCCCCTGGCAGCTAGGAGAGTCCCTCATCTCCAGCAGTGCTGGTCCCTGACTGGTTACACCAATGTCACTCAATGGAGCGTACTTATTGGGATGCTCCAGTCCTGGATCGGCCTCTCTGGCACTTCCCCCTCTACCCCTCCTGACTGTCACCCATCTACTCTTTGCTAGTGCCTGCACCTCTTTGTCTCCACCCGCCTCTGTGCTGGCCCCTGCCGGCACCTGCCGTGTACGTTCCTGGCTCACCTTTAGTATGGAGGGACTTGTGCTGACAGTTGCTTCCCCAGATTCAGAACCTGGGCTTCCAGGGAAACAATGTGCTTACATTTTGCACAGCAGTATTCGCCCTCGATCGGATGATCAAGGAATGCATACATGCGGCAAGATGTACAAAGAGTCGCCTCTCCACACCCGCCGGGCATCGTACCTATTAAATTTAGTGAGGATTTGGGGATTTTACCCTGTCCAAATTACCTAACAGCTAGCTTCCTGGCACTAATACTCAAGACAATACACAGGTACACGACAATACCCAGGTACACAATACACAAGTACTAACGATCCACACACACTACTCAGACAACACTCAGATACTCACACTACACAGGTACTATGACCCCTGTTATAACCTCCTGTTTTAAACTCTGGTTTTTAACTCCCACTTAATCCAGCTCCACTTACACCAAGCTCCACAGCTTCAGACTGAGCACGCTCAGACTGAGTCCTACAACCAGTTAAATAGGCACCTGTGAGCAATTAACCACACCCCTTAATTGATAGACTGATGAAACCAGTCCCTGCACAAAATGACATTTCTAATGGGGCGTACACACGGTCGGACTTTTCGGCTACAAAAGTCCGACGGACGCCGACGGACCAAATCCGGCAGACGATCCGATCATGTGTGGGCTTCCCCGGACTTTCAGCTGACTTTTCCAGTCGCAAATCTGACGGACTTTATATTTGGAACTTGCTTCAAATCTTTACGTCGTAACTCCGCCGGACCCAGAAATCCGCTCGTCTGTATGCTAGTCCGACGGACAAAAACCCACGCTAGGGCAGCTATTGGCTACTGGCTATCAACTTCCTTATTTTAGTTCGGTCATACGTCATCACGTACGAATCCGTCGGACTTTTGTGTGATCGTATGTAGGCAAGTCCGTTCGTTAGAAAGTCCGCCGCAAGTCCGCCAAAAGTCCGTCGAAAGTTTGTCGGACGGGCTGTTGGACTTTTGTAGCCGAAAAGTCCAACCGTGTGTATGCCCCATTAAGGAAAAAAGTCTAAACTACTAGCGGCTATAATGAATTGTCTATGGGAGAAATCAAAAGTGCTAGTTTTAAAGGCTTATATGCATGGTATTGTCATAATAAGTGTTTGGGGACCTGGCTTATCGGCATCTGGAAGCCCCCTTTAACAAGGGGACCCCCAGATCCCGCCCTCCATTTGCAATGGTAACGGATACATTGTACCAGTATCCTTTCACAAAAAAAGTGTCAAAATGTTAAAAAAAACAAGACACAACTTGGGACAAGTCATTTATTAAAAAATAAAAAAATAAAAAAGTCCCACGAAGTCCATTCATCTTCTTCTATGGCTCCGCCGATGGACTAAATTTTTTTTAAAAACCCACCACCGATCTGCCTCCATGGGAGGCACCCGCCATCTGACGTGTCCTTGCAGGAGACAGTTCTTATATAACTGAGGGCAGGGCCACATGGTGATGTACCCGGGTGACCCTACCCCCTCTGACGCACAGGGACTTCCTAATGGCTTCCCTGTGGCATCAGAGGGGATCTGGGCTCCCCTTGTTAAAGGGGGCTTCCAGATTCCGATAAGCCCCCCGCCCGCAGACCCCCACAACCACCAGGCAAGGGTTGTGGTGATGAGGCCCTTTTCCCCATCAACATGGCTACCCCAAAGCACCCTCCCCATGTTGAGGGCATGTGGCCTGGTACGGTTCAGGAAAAAATTGGTGCAGGGTTCCCCTTAATATCCATACCAGACCTGAAGGGCCTTGTGTGGAAATTGGGGGGACCCCCACGCAATTTTTTTTGTAAATTTTGGTCCGGGGTTCCCCTTAATATTCATACCAGACCCAAAGGGCCTGGTAATGGACTGGGGGGATCCCATGCCGTTATTTTCAATGACTTTAATCTGTATTGCCGGGACCCGACAATTCATTATAGCCGCTAGTAGTTTTAAATGACTGTTTTTCCTTTAGAAATGTCATTTTGTGCAGGGACTGTTCTAAACATGGGAAAAATGTGCCACTTTACAGGCATACTATAGACACCCCCCAGGTATGGAATTTAAAGGAATATTTCACTTTTATTGTTTCACTTTAAGCATTATTAAAATCACTGCTTCCGAAAAAACTGACATTTTTTAAAACTTTTTTTTGCATTGATACATGTCCCCTGGGGCAGGACCCAAGTCCCTAAACACTTTTTATGACAATACCATGCATATAAGCCTTTAAAATTAGCACTTTTGATTTCTCCCATAGACAATTCATTATAGCCGTGAGTAGTTTTAAATGACTTTTTTTTGTGCAGGGACTGTTCTAAACACAGGAAAAATGTGCCACTTTACAGGCATACTATAGACACCCCCCGGTACGAAATTTAAAGGAATATTTCACTTTTATTGTTTCACTTTAAGCATTATTAAAATCACTGCTCCTGAAAAAACGTCCGCTTTTAAAACTTTTTTTTGCATTAATACATGTCCCCTGGGGCAGGACCCGGGTCCCCAAACACTTTTTATGACAATAACTTGCATGTAAGCCTTTAAAATGAACACTTTTGACTTTTCATGTTAATGTCCCATATATTTTAACAGTGTTCCGGCGGCTTTCGAATTTTCCCCCGAACACCGCATATTGTTCGGTGTTCGCAGAACATCCATTCGCCCATCCCTACTATTTAATAACCTGTCCACGCGGAATACAATATATTGGTAGAACTATAAGTGCATTCTCTGTGCGGGTGAATGAACATTTCACAAATATAAAAAAGGGGAAAATAAATCATAGTGTATCCAAACACTATTCAAAATACCATAATAAGAGCCCCGAGGGTACTCGATTTCAAATCATAGACAAATACATACCACCCTGGTGGGGTGGATCAAATGTTAGGGGGGTCTCCATGTTGGAAACCTCTTGGATCTATGAAATGAAGTCCTACTATCCACATGGTATTAACGTGGAGTGGGACATTAATTATTTTATTAATACCTCCTAATTGTTTAATACATTTTTCTTCTCACTTGTTAATATAGTCAGAGATATTTTAAGAATCTATGAATAGGAAGTATTTAGTAAACTCCATTATAACACATTATGATATTAACTCATTACAATTATTGGTAGATATGGAGTGTTTTATTACATATAGTTCCATATTCCATAAGGATAGTTATAAACTTTCAAGAGATTTCTTTTTTTTTGACTTGGGCAAAGTTTTAAGTTCATTGGTTTAATATTAGTAGGTCATTTAAGCATCTCCATATATATGCAAATTTTTTAAACTAAATTCCATGCAACATTTAATTCAACTAGCAGTTGTCTCCACAGCAGAAGTTGTCCGTTTGTAGCACTGCGAAACACAGCCGTGATCAAGTGGAGGCTGTGAACACACAGGAGTTACTTCTGGGTTCATTACACTCTGCCAAGCTCCTCCTGTAGTTGGTGTTTGGTGAAGGAAATCACATGCTCTGCCCTAATGAATCTCAATACGTTATGGGATTGAGGCTTGGAATGGCATATGCTCAGTTACACAAATCAAACTGAGGCTTGACACGCACTCTTAGCACCATCTTGACAATGATATCCGAGGTAGGAAGTGTCACTGATAGAAGAAAATCAGTGATTAATGATTTTAATAAATACTACTATATAAACGCAGTGAAAGATTGGATAGTCGTTCTCCAGATGATGTCTTATTAGACGAAACATGTCGAGTTGATGTTCATCTAACAACTGCGTTCGATTACTATGGTCTATTGGATTTTATGATGATATGCCTGTTTTCTTCCTGTTGGATGTACAGTAAGTGCAATATTTTTTAAATAAATTCAATATAAATGGTTTTACACTATGTGGAGATTCTTTTTGCTTTTATGACAATTGACCTACTGCGTGAGAAGTTTACCGTGACTGATGTGGGAATAGATGGTGGATCTGCTACACAGTTTTAAAGTCTGGGATCTCCTGATGCCCATCTGAATCTATGTTAATAAC
Source organism: Aquarana catesbeiana (assembly GCF_042186555.1). Lineage (NCBI taxonomy): Eukaryota > Metazoa > Chordata > Amphibia > Anura > Ranidae > Aquarana > Aquarana catesbeiana. The sequence continues at coordinate 276,969,984 of NC_133329.1, read as the reverse complement.
ATTTGAGTCCACACTATCCGGTAAGTGCATTTGAACCTATAATACTGGTGACGGCTTATACACCGTGGTGATCTTTGGAATATAAAGGCTTTCTTCTATCAATGTGGAAGTTTGATACACTTTGAGCTTTTTATATTTATGAACATTTTATTTCTTTGTTCTTTTTGATGTCACATATGGACTATAATTTATATACATAAGTGAATGGTCCAATCTGGATAGGATTGTATGATACATTTGTCTGTCAATATATGTCACTTTCTGAATAAGTCACTGTATATTAATGTACATGTATAGCGCAGCACAAACTTCCAGTTATTGGAAGTTTTCTTTATCTGTGGGGTTGAATTGTATCTGTGGGTTTGAATTGAGTCATTCTGATTTTACGTTCTATCTCACCCCACACGGTCAGCTTCAAGTTGTTTCTCTATAATATATTACATGTATGGCCCTTCCCAGAGTCGCCCTAGGCCTTTAGGTGCCCTGTACTGTGCGAAAATTATTGACAGTGCCCCTCCCAGTGACCACATCCCTCTATATATATTTTGGTGAGATACTCTTCATTGATTAAGTGCACAACATGGTCAGACAAATAAACAGATATTACTTCAGAATAACAAAAGATATGCAATCTGACTGCAACAAGTTTTTTTTTTTTTTTTAAACTGCAATGTACATAGATAAGACTGTTTTTAACAAAAGTGGAGTTAAGTGTGCTGTGCTTACCTTTGTATGAATTTCAGGATGAGTTATTCACAAATGACGTTTCAAGTTTGTTGTATTTTTACCAGCAAATGTCGCTCCACGTGGTTTGCAAAAGGTCTTGTTGTCTTTAACCGCTACGCCATTTTTTTAAAATTTTGGCACAGGGTTCCCCTTAAAATCCATACCAGACCCAAAGGGCCTGGTATGGATTTTAGGGGGACCCCCACGCAATTTTGTTTTTAAATTTTGATTCGGGACTTATTATTCATACCAGACCCAAAAGGCCTGGTAATGGAAGGGGGGGAGGGGATCCCATGCTCTTTTTTTCAATTATCTGTATCTATATTCCTGAGACCGGACAATTCATTACAGCCGCAATCAGTTTTAAATGACAATTTTTCCTTTAGAAATATCATTTTGCTGTGGTACTGTTCTAAACACGGGAAAAATGTGCCACTTTACAGGCATGCTATAGACACCCCCCAGGCACGATATTTAAAGGAATATTTCATTTTTATAGACTTTAACGGTTCGTGTACTCTACCAAATTTTTTGCCTGTTAAGCTGTTCTGCTGTGAACCGAATATGAGGGTGTTTGGCTCATCCCTAGTCCTCAGACCGTCCAGAGCACTAAGCTTTGCAGGCTTTCTCCTCGCCGTCCATGTCCAGACATCACAAGGTGAGTTGGACTCAGGCTGAGTCACTTCTATTTTCCCATCCCCACTGCTGCACAAACTATACAGGAAATGTTGGTGTCTGTGACTGGTAGCAAGAGAAGTGAAGATCTATGGATATATTTTTCAATTGATGTTAAGGACAAGACCTTTTGCAAATGGGAAAAATGCGCCACTTTACAGGCATACTATAGACACCCCCCAGGCACGATATTTAAAGGAATATTTAATTTTTATTGTTTCACTTTAAGCATTAAAAAAATCATGTCATGACAGGACCCAGGTCCCCAAACACTTTTTATGACAATAACTTGCATATAAGCCTTTAAAATTAGCACTTTTGGTTTTTCATGTTAGTGTCCCATAGACTTTAATGTTGTTCTCGAATTTGCTGCGAACACCGCATATTGTTCGCTGTTCGGCGAACAGGCGAATACCCGATGTTCTAATCGGACTTAAGTTCGACTCGAACATCGGGCTCATCCCTACTGAGGACAGTGAGGAGGCCTGTTATAAATAATGTCTAAAGTTCAGGCACGGAATCCAAACCCTATTGAAGTCAATAGAAGCTGAATGTTAAAAAACAATAATGTTCATTTTTAAAGCAAATATCTAGGGACTGTTACACAAATTGCATGGGACGATTTTAATAAAGCTTTAAGATCAACATTAAAGTTGCAAAACTCCTTTAAATAACTTGCATGAAGGCTGTCCCTAACCTGTCTGTGAAGTGGTGCATCTGCAGAACGTATACAAGGGGAGAACCCCACAAAAAAAGCATGCCCCCTCCACCCCAAAAAAAAACATAATTCAATCAGACCCTTATCAGAATACACAGCCTGAAGGCCAGAAAAGGTGGGAGTGAATGTGTTCCCCGGGAAGACCTCCCTGGCAGAGAACCTTGTCCCCATGTTGATGAGGACAAGGGCCTCTTTCCTACAACCTTGGTCTGGTGATTGTTGGAGGTATGCAGGTGGGGAGGCTTACTGTAATCTAGAAGCCCTCTTAAACAATAAGATGGCATCCAGATGCCACCTCCCTTCATGTGAATGAGGAAGGGGTACTATATCCCACCAAGTACAACCATCATCAGTCATAACTATTGAGTGATGCAGATCCACGTCAATCATGAAGAACAACGTCCTATGTTGGCTGAAGGAAAAATGTTTCTAATGAACATGTCTGATCCCATCACTGACCATGACATCTCCCGAGTCCCACTACTAAAAGTAAACAGTGGAGCTGGGTGATGTCAATGGTTGTTAAGTACGAAATGGATGCAGGAGCACATTGCTACTTTAGCAACTATTGACATATACAAAGCAATCATTGATAGTAGAGGTAGAAATATCAATAATATCTATGATGTTCAGCTGCTGCCGAACAGACTAAAAGTCCAGCATTTGTATGAACTCCCAAACAGCCGAACTTGGGTGGTGTTCAGACCAAACCTTGAGCTTATTCCTACCGGAAACCATAACAACATATTCACAGCTGTCACACAAGACTAACAAAAAAATGTTCATGTTCAAAGAGTGACTCATTTTACAACTATAGTAGTTATTCAACATCAATAGTAGGATTTAAGGGCACACAATCAGCACAACCAGTTGTCCCCATTACATTAGTGATGTTGGCTATCATATATAAATTTGATATATACAGTATCTCACAAAAGTGAGTACACCCCTCACATTTTTGTAAATATTTTATTATATCTTTTCATGTGACAACACCAAAGAAATGACACATTGCTACAATTGAAGTAGTGAGTATACAGCTTGTATAACAGTGTAACTTTGCTGTCCCCTCAAAATAACTCAACACGCAGCCATTAATGTCTAAACTGCTGGCATCAAAAGCGAGTACACCCATAAGTAAAAATGTCCAAATTGGGTCCAAAGTGTCAATAGTTTGTGTGGCCACCATTATTTTCCAGCACTGTCTTAACCCTCTTGGGCATGGAGTTCACAAGAGCTTCACAGGTTGCCACTGGAGTCCTCTTCCACTCCTCCATGATGACAGGCAGTGGTCATCTTGGAGGTTTGTTTGGGGTCATTATCATGTTGGAATATTGCCCTACGGCCCAGTCTCCAAATGGAGGGGATCATGCTTTGCTTCAGTATGCCACAGTACATGTTGGCGTTCATGATTCCCTCAATCAACTGTAGCTCCCCAGTGCCAGCAGCACTCATGCAGCCCCAGACAATGACACTCCCACTACCATGGTTGACTGTAGGTAAGACACACTTGTCCTTGTACTCCCCACCTGGTTACCGCCACACACATTTGACACCATCTGAACCAAATAAGTTGATCTTGGTCACACCACAGGACATGGTTCCAGTAATCCATGTCCTTAGTCTGCTTGCCTTTAGCAAACTGTTTGCGGGCTTTCTTGTGCAACATCTTTAGAAGAGGCTTCCTTCTAGGACGACAGTCAGGCTTGGTTCACACTGGAAACGGCCGTGGATTGCACAGGAACGCTGTGCGTCCCTGTTCTCCATTTCAGGGACAAATCAGGGCCAAATCTTTGCCTGAATTCGGACCTGAAATGGAGCCAAAGATGCGCAGCCACCCCGGAGATGTGTGAACCAGCTCCATAGAGAGCCAGCCACATTCTCCTGCTTTACGAGCATCCAATTCACATAGGTGTGAACTCTGCCTTAAATATCGATGGACCCCTCTTGCACAGAGATTATAAAAGTGTAGTAACCCGCAGGTGTAGGAGGGGATTGGTTCAACCACAGCTAGAAAGTGAAAACATACACAGTATGTTATTAATATGATATTTCTTTCAAAATGTCTCCTCCTATCAATTTTCATTCATCAAATACCAACAGAAAGGAGTTTGTTTTACATCTACTATAATATTCTATGATTCCAAATGTGGCTTTAACAAGAGCAAATAGCACAATCATTCCCTGCTTACTTCCTTGTGTGATAATATGTTTAATTGTTGCTCTTGCCAGAAAGTCCCAGGGTTTTATGTCATTTCACAGTTACCTGGAAAGTCCCACATATGAATATAGGAGTTTCCAAACTATTGAATAATTATGAGCTAGAGTACATGGTGAGATGGCAGAGTGCTATCAAAGAAGTGTTAGTTTTCTATAGCTGACACAAATATACACAAAAAAAGACTCAAGACAAAGTGAAATTTGGGCACAAATATGTTACATTAATAGCCTTCTACTTTGTCTGATCTTCCATTCCAGCTTTTTTAGGTTTCTTTCACACGGGCCAAGCTGCTGACTCACAATCTGCAGTGGATTGTGTTGTCAGCAGCAACTGGCTGGAAATAGCAGGTAGTAGGGAGGAGATAAGCTGTGTCTCACACTCCTGTCTGAAAAGGATTTTCACAGTGAATATTTTGATCATAGATATGCTTTATGTGTGTGGTCAACCTGCAGCAGTGTGTTCCAGCAATATCAATATGGTTGGATGTCCAACGTCCAGGGAGCTTTCAGCGGAATCTGCTTTGGCCAGTTTTGACCAGCATCAACTGGCTGCGTTCTCCTGAGCAGGGAAATATTAGGAATGAGGACACAAGGGACTGGTGGTTAGGTGAAGGAGACCTGGATAAGGAGACATCTGAAGGAAGTAACATCATATTTTCTCTCTTATGACCATTATTGTTATGCCATGTGGATGGATACAGTCACAAGGAAGATTTATATGGAATGAGCGTTGTGGTACACATTTGAGTTCTTGTGCCCAATTACAGTTGTGAATTTTTATGACTTTGCAATTTATGCTGATGTAACATTCACAACACAGTTACAACACACTGAGCAATTTATATACAAGGCATATAGAAGCCTGAAATTTGATTGAGGTCAAGAAGCCCCTCACCCACATACTGTCACTATTGTCTTAATTAATATAATTGTTATAAAGTGTGGTCCAGTGGATTACCAACAATTACCGTATATACTCGAGTATAAGTCGAGTTTTTCAGCACATTTTTTTTGTGCTGAAAATTCCCCCTTCGGCTTATACTGGAGTCAAGCACTTTTCTGCAGCAGAGAATGACATTTTCCAAACCGACTTTGGGGCCACTTGGTGCTAAGAACCCCAGCTTTCCACTGGGTTTGCACACCAAATTTGTACCAAGTGGCCCGAGATACGGGGCCCCAAAGTCGGTCAACTGTGTCCATCTGCAGCAATGTCATTTTGGGACCCTTTGGGTCCAGAGACCCCAAATTTTGGCTGCAGCTAGGGGGCACCTAGGAACCCTTACCTACTGAGTTTGAAGTTCGGGGGACCTATGGCTGCAAATGGGCACAGTGAGGCATGCAAATGGGCACAGTGAGGCTGCAAATGAGTATTGTTGACCCTCTTTTCCACTTACAGTAGCTGCGCATTTCTCACCCTAGGCTTATACTTGAGTAAATAAGTTTTCCCAGTTTTTTGTGGTAAAATTAGGTTTATATTCAGGTCGGCGTATACTTGAGTATATACGGTATATGCATTCTTCTTTAAAGCAAAATACAGCTGCAATCTGTGGTCTAGTGGATTATAAAAAATCATATATACAATATACTCACAGCAATCTTTTGTTCAGTGTATTATAAACAAATTAGCATTATACAAAGGATGGACTGGTTTGACCTCCAGTGAATATACTTTTGTCACAAGAAAGGTTATTTAGACCAAGAAACTGTAGTTTACAAGTGTGTTCTAATGTGATGAACTAAATATAAAGGGTGATCAAAATGAAACATGCAGTGTTGCTCTAAGCTGAGACAGAGATCTCCCTGCAGGTTGCCGTGAAGAGAGCTGGCATCAATGCACTGGGTTTGTGAGCAGTGCCTTTTCTTCTCTTAAAGCGGGGTTCCACCCAAATTTTGAACAATATCTGTATGTATTCTCTTCCTTGCCTAGATGTTGACATGCCGTTTAAAAAAATTTAAATCGCCGTAATTACCTTTTATTTTTCTATTCTTCTTTGCACTTCCTGGTTCTCCTCCCATGGGAGTAGGCGTGTTTCTAGCCTCTCCCAGACTCCTGGGAGCTAGTCTCAGGCTTCCCAGGATGCCACTGAGCATGTGCGGGAACGAGCGGTGAATGCTGGGAGCACAGCATTCACCACATCCAGGAAATAAATGCTTGTGGGCTTCAAATGCCCACAATGAAGATGGAAACCGCCTGCAGTGAATAATATAAGTTATTCTTTCCAACAAAATCTGACACAGGCGGACATATTACACACAATATGTGAGTATGTAATGCTGAGAAGAAAAGTTTGTGAATGAACTCAAAAAAAAAAAAACGATAGATAGGTGGACCCCCACTTTAAATATAAAAGGTGATTGGAGTCCAGAATCCCCTCATCCACATAGTATCACCAATGTTTTAATCAATATAATTGAGATAAAATGCGGAAAGAAAAAATCTAACCGCTGCACATAAGTACAACCCATGTGCAAGATAGTAAACACCACTTTGGCTCAGCTCCATTCTAGCCACGTCCCGACACATTTCATCCCGCCCACAGGGCTTAGTCATGGAGGCAATAAAGTGTGGTCCAGTGGATTACAAAAAAATACAAGCCTATTTCTTTACAATCAATGTGGCAAACTGTGGTCCAGTGGATTTTAATCACATGCGCAATAAACAATCTGCTGTCCAGCGGGTTATAAACAAATGAGCATTATACAAGTGACCGAGTAGATTGCTCACTACTGGAAATACCGTAATGTCATTGCCCATTGATCCTCGTTTAGATATTTTGCCTATATCTTGACTTCATATTTTTCTGCATTTAATCAAGGTTTAAATATCTTTGATCCAAACGAGTCAGAGACTGTAATGCGTGGCGAGGTTGTAGATACTGAAAAAATACTCTCTACAGTAAGGTCAAACGATAGCATAGAACCTCTATTATACAGTTGATGAAGATATACAGGACCAGATTGTTTCTAGCACTCAAAACCAGTGCGTTTATTTACTTCTAGAAGAATAGAATTACTCCAGATAGGCATATACTGCATGTATGACTGATAGTAACACGCACAACCTCCCAAACCTTAGTATCAATGAAAAAAGGTTGGGAGGAATGGTGCATCCAAAAATGACCTGCCTCCAGCAAGGAAACAAGGGGGTCCTTAGACAAAGAAGGAAGAAGTCTCTAAATTGGATCAGAAGGTTCACCCTGCCATCTGTTGCATCTGAGATGCCAAAAAATATAATTTAGCATTGGGAACTGCCAACCCACCACCATCCTTAGGATGGCCTTCCCATGTTTCCATATGAGTTCTCGAAATAACGTATCTATCTGTCTAAATATGTGTTGGGGTATCCAATATGGACAATTACGTAGCATAAAAAGAAGCTGGGGGAACCACACCATTTTTATCAAATTGACCCTCCCCACTACTGACAATAGTAATTTACACCAAACAGCACTAACTGCACTGCGCATTTTTTGCAATAATGGAAAATATTCACGTTAGTACACTGTGCCGCATTAAGGGACACCTCTGCTCTTAACATTTATCAAAGATGTAACCAGAAAGTTAGTGAACAAGTTTGTTCTCATGGTATGAACGTTTTGTTTATCATACTGTATATGAGAAATTTATATTGTGACTATTAGCATATGCCATTCTAAGGACAGTTAAATATAAGATTACCCCTATTACATCAACAATTGTAGTTTGTATTAGTGGAAATTTGTTTTTGTATATCGTAGATTGGGGTACCCTATTAATCCAGCTGGACAGGGCAGTTTCTGATATTTTGAAAGGATTTGATTTATAGTTACATAGTGAGTTAGGTTGAATAAAGACACCAGTCCATCCAGTTCAACCTGAGTGAGTGTCTACAGTTGTTCCTATCCCAGTACATTGTGTCTCATTAAGATACTCCTTCTATTATATATTATTTATTTTAAGGTACCCATATAGCACCATAAATTTACACAGTGCTCCACACATACACCACACACTCACATCGGTCCCTACCCTCAAGGAGCCAACAATCCAGGGTTCCTAACTCACAATCAAATACTAAGGCCAATTTTTGGACAGAAGCCAAGTAACCTACCAGCATGTCTTTGGCGTGTGGGAGGAAACCCACGCAGGCACAGGGAGAACATGCAAACTTCAGGCAGGTAGTAACGTGGTTGGGATTCGAACCAGCGACCCTTTTTACTGCTAGGCGAGAGTGCTGCCCACTACACCACAGTGCCGCCCAATATAATAAAGGTTTATTTTACAATTAGACACACAGCTACAAAACTGTTTTTTTATCTATGCACAAAGTATGTATTAACATTTGCATAATAGGTTTCGGTCTTTGGTAGTCTCCACAATGACAATGATGTAAAAGAGAAAGCCCAGTGAGTGGGATGCATGTGTGTATGAGTAACATCCCAAATCCCTGCTATGTCAAGCTTTTATAAAATACACATTTAATGATGTTCCTTCAGCCAAAGCTGGAATTAGAAACTGAACAATGATAGCACGGATTTTCTATAATTCAACTACGCATTTTTTTATATAATTAGAAATTATATAATTAGACTGTTCCAGCAAAATATGTAAGCCAACCTATGTAAAGTTAATTATAAAGAAAACGAAGGAGAAAAAAAAAAAAAAATACGGTAGATAATAAAAACATTTTATTTCTATAATAGGAGCCTGTAATTCCTTGTGGGTACTTACTGTATGTACTGTTAAATGGTTACAAGAGAATTTTACACAGTGTGGTTGTCCTTTTTTGCCACCAGCAGTATATAAGCCAGTAATAGGAGTAATCTTCCAACAAGGCCATTTCGCCACCAATAGCCCACTTGAAGCCCCTTCAAGTGATGCCATAAGGCGGGTAAACCATTAGACAAAGAGCAGTTTTATTTGCATAACAAACTTTTATTGCCTTTTTTTTATCATATGCATATAAAGCCAACATATTCCATATATCTTCACAGAGATCATTTTTGCAATTCAAAACAGTCTGCTATGGTATAGCATACAGTATAATAGTGAAAGGGTTTGCCTGAGCACTTATGTGCACCTGCTGATTCACATCATTCACATATTTTGGCACAAATTACCAGTTTGTTTTAACATTCAAACCTGCTCTTTTGGACCCTTTGCCGGTTCACTCCCTTTATGCAGAGCATGCAGTACACCCCTAATACCTATGAAGTGTTCCAGATGTCCCCTGCTCATCCCCGGTAAATTCTGTTCACAACACTAATAGGCAGAAAAAAATCGGAATCTATTTTAGTAATGCAGAATGAAATCTGTGAGTAACCAATTTGTGGGAGAACACAATAGTGTCCCCTATGCTGAATTTCCCTGTCCTACTACTTAGGCATGGGGTCACTCTTCCTTCTTAGTGGAAGAAGCATTCTAAATGTGGGTGAAGCTATAGCTATAAACACGTTCCATTTTAAAGTACATTTAAACCTTAACAATGAGATTTCCCATTTTCTCCCCTTTGGCCTGTTAAATATACATTTGAATTCTTTTTGGTACATTTTGGATAGGTGCAAAAAAAAGATACATGTTAATTCTGCCAGAAATCTTGTGTACTAGTCAGTGGCGTAGCGTGGGTTGTCAGCACCCGGGGGAAGTAATTTGTGCCCCCTAACCTGCGGACTTTTAGCACTCCCTGAGTCCCTTCAAATACAATAGTACTGACCTACCTGATTCTTATACTGACCACTACACTAACCTACTTGATTTCAACACTGACCAACCTGATTCCTTTACTAACCATTACATACTACACTGACCATTATACTATACTAAAGAAGGGGGGGGAGAACAAGAGGGTGGGACTTTAAATGAAGCCCGTAATAGCAATAAAGTAAATTGGTGGAACTGCTTGGAGGATTTTATTGATTGCCATGGGGTACAACCAAATATAGCAAATATAAAACACATAACAATGGTAACATGGTGGTACAGTACATAAAATGTTATAAACTCATTATCACATAGTATAGCAAGCAAACTTCCGGGGTCCACCAAAACAATTTGAGATAAAAACAGTAATACATAATGATACTTGCAAGGCCTATGACCTCGTTGATCCTAAGGAAGGGTATTAAGTAGGGATGAGCTTTGCGTTCGAGTCGAACCCATGTTCGACTCGAAAATCGTCTGTTCAATTGTTCACCGAATTGCGAACGATATGGGCCGTTCGCGCCAAATTCGTGTGGCGCGTCACGGCCCATAATTCACTGCGGCATCGCAGTGCATTGCTGGCTAATGATTGGCCAAACTTGCACTATGACCCACATGCTTGGCCAATCACAGCACCGTCAGTAGAGAGAGCTGTAATTGGCCAAAGCCAGGGCCAATTATGGGTCAGGGGGTTTAGAACACGCCCCACACTATATAAGGCTGCCTACACGGTGGCCCTGTGTAGTGTGTTCCGGTGTGCTTAGAGAGAGAGAGAGACAGTGTCATTCATTCGCGTTAGCTAGATTAGGCAGGACAGTCAGTGAGTTAGCTGCACTTACAGTGTATTGTGTATATATATGCATCCCAGGTGTTGTGTATATATATATATATATATATATATATATATATATATATATATATATATATATATATACACTGTATTCAGTTTAGCTAGATCCGTTCCTGTTATCTTCCTACTGACAGGCAGGCTTGTCTTGTTACAGTATTTACAGCTACCTGAAGAAAATTGCTGGTGTTCTTTTGATCCTATTAGTACCACAGTCAGGCAGCTAGATTATTTACAGTTAGTGTAGTGCGTCCTCATCACAGTGTTCAGTTAAAGCTACAAGTTAGTTTAGTGTGACCTCTGCACAGTGTTCAGCTAAAACTACAAGTTAGTGTAGTGCGTCCTCCTCACAGTGTTCAGCTGAAGCTACAAGTTAGTTTAGTGTGACCTCTGCACAGTGTTGAGCTAAAGCTACAAGTTAGGGTAGTGCGTCCTCCTCACAGTGTTCAACTAAAGCTACAAGTTAGTGTAGTGGGACCTCTGCACAGTGTTCAGCTAAAGCTACAAGTTAGTGTAGTGCGTCCTCCTCACAGTGTTCAGCTGAAGCTACAAGTTAGTTTAGTGTGACCTCTGCACAGTGTTCAGCTAAAGCTACATGTTAGTGTAGTGCGTCCTCCTCACAGTGTTCAGCTAAAACTACAAGTTAGTATAGTGCAACCTCTGCACAGTGTTCAGCTAAAGCTACAAGTTAGTGTAGTGCGTCCTCCTCACAGTGTTCAGCTAAAGCTACAAGTTAGTTTAGTGTGACCTCTGCACAGTGTTCAGCTAAAGCTACAAGTTAGGGTAGTGCGTCCTCCTCACAGTGTTCAGCTAAAGCTACAAGTTAGTGTAGTACGTCCTCCTCACAGTGTTCAGCTAAAACTACAGGTTAGTTTTTTGCGAGCTCTGCACAGTGTTCAGCTAAAGCTACCTGTAGAAGGTTGGTGGTGTTTTCCTGATTCTATCACTAGCAAAGGCAGCTAAATAAGCTACAAGTTAGTTTTTTGCAAGCTCTGCACAGTGTTCACCTAAAGCTACCTGTAGAAGGTTGGTGGTGTTTTCCTGATCCTATCACTACCAAAGGCAGCTAAATAAGCTACAAGTTAGTTTTTTGCGAGCTCTGCACAGTGTTCACCTAAAGCTACCTGTAGAAGGTTGGTGGTGTTTTCCTGATCCTATCACTACCGCAGGCAGCTAAATAAGCTACAAGTTATTTTTTGCGAGCTCTGCACAGTGTTCAGCTAAAACTACAAGTTAGTGTATTGCGAGCTCTGCACAGTGTTCAGCTAAAGCTACCTGTAGAAGGTTGGTGGTGTTTTCCTGATCCTATCACTACCGCAGGCAGCTAAATAAGCTACAAGTTAGTTTTTTGCAAGCTCTGTACAGTGTTCACCTAAAGCTACCTGTAGAAGGTTGGTGTTTTCCTGATCCTATCACTACCGCAGACAGCTTAATAAGCTACAAGTTAGTTTTTTGCAAGCCCTGCACAGTGTTCACCTAAAGCTACCTGTAGAAGGTTGGTGGTGTTTTCCTGATCCTATCACTCATACTACAGGCAGGCAGTTGATTTTGCTAGCTGCAGTATATATATCCCAGCTTAGTGCAGCTACAGGCCATTAATATGTCTGGAAGGCTAACAAGGAGAGGCACACAGTCACAAGCCAATAAAAGAGGGCAAGCAGGCTCTGTGTCTAGAGGCAACAGTGCTGGTCGTGGAGACGGTGCATCCTCATCAGCACATGGCCGTGGGACACGATTGGCCTTTTTTTCGGCAGCTGGCCGTGTTGAGCCACAACATGCGGAAGACTTGGTTGAGTGGATGACCAAGCTGTCCTCATCCTCCTCATCCTCTCTCACCCATGCTCAGGGTACTTTGTCTGGCAAAGCAGCTGCCAACACGGCCTCTTCCCTCGGCTCAATGGCATCAGTGACTCCTTTCCTAGCCCCACCATGTCCTCCTGAGGAGTCCCTCGAACTGTTTGACCACAGTGTTGGGTACATGTTCCAGGAGGATGCCCAGCGTTTAGAAGGCTCTGATGATGATACTGAGCTAGATGAAGGCAGTAACGTGAGCACGGACAGAGGGGGTGCCCAAGAAGGAATCTGGCAGTCATTCTCCCCCTGCTGCAGCATACTGCCAGGTTTGCTCCAGTGATGAGGAGGGAGGGGATGATGAGGTCACTTACTCAACATGGGTGCCTGATAGGAGAGAGGAGGAGGAGGCACATCACCAACAAGGCAGGATGCCCTCCAGGGGCCAGCCTAAGGGCAGCACACTGACTGCATCACACCCCAAAGCTCCGCATGTGCAGGGCGCTGCTGTCTCTGTGCGTTATTCCAAAAGTCCTTTGGTGTGGGCCTTTTTTGAGACGAGTGCATCAGATCGCACCACTGCTATTTGCAACATATGCCTCAAGTGTATCTCGCGTGGCCAAAACATCTCCCGTTTGGGCACCACATGCTTGACCAGACATATGTTGACCTGCCATGCATTTCGTTGGCAAGCGTATCTAAAAGACCCACACCAAAGAACAAAGAGGACCTCTTCTTGCTCCTCATCAGCTGAGATCTCCAACCTCACTATACCTTTAGTCCTCTCTGAGACCTGCACTGAGAGGAATGAAGGTGTAGAATTAGGTGTGTCACAGCCAAGTACTTGTGGGCAATCTGCTTTCAGTACACTGATGTCAGATTGTACCAGGCAAATTTCCCTGCCCCAGCTTCTGCAATGCCGAAAGAAGTTTGCTCCCAGCCATCTACATGCCCAGCGGTTGAATGCTAGCTTGGCAAAATTGCTAGCACTTCAACTGCTGCCTTTTCAGTTGGTAGACTCTGTCCCCTTCCGTGAGTTTGTGGAATGTGCGGTTCCTCAGTGGCAGGTACCCAAACGCCACTTTTTCTCACGGAAGGCGATTCCGGCTCTCTACCAGCATGTGGAAGGCAATGTCTTGGCCTCGCTGGACAGGGCGGTCAGCGGTAAGGTGCATATTACCGCTGACTCATGGTCCAGCAGGCATGGACAGGGACGTTACCTAAGTTTCACCGCGCATTGGGTGACTCTGCTGGCAGCTGGGAAGGATGCAGGACAAGGTGCAGTAGTGTTGGAGGTTGTTCCTCCACCACGCCTCCAAAATACCATTACTAATGATTGTGACACACCTCTCCTCCACCCCCTCCTCTTCTTCTTCCTCCATGGCCTCTTCCTGTGCTTTGTCCTTGGAACCAGCAGTGCTCCGTAGCCGTTCAAGGGGCTACGCAAGTATGCAGGCCAAAAGATGCCATGTGGTGCTTGAGCTGGTGTGCTTGGGGGACAGGAGCCACACTGGGGCAGAGGTTCTGTCAGCTCTGCAGGGGCAGGTTCAGAGGTGGTTGACACCACGCCAACTTAAGGCAGGAATGGTGGTTTGCGACAATGGCACCAACCTCCTCTCTGCCCTCCGACAGGGACAAATGACCCATGTGCCCTGTTTGGCTCACATCCTTAACTTGGTGGTGCAGTGGTTCTTGGGCAGGTACCCGGGCTTACAGGATGTCCTGAGGCAGGCCAGGAAAGTCTGTGTGCATTTCTGCCGGTCATATAATGCCAGCTGGCAGACCTCCAAAAGGAGTTTAACCTGCCCAAGAACCGCTTAATCTGTGACATGCCCACCAGGTGGAACTCAACGTTGGCCATGCTGCAGCGGCTGCACACGCAGCAGAGGGCCATCAATGAATACCTGTGCGACTATGGCACCAGGACAGGGTCAGGGGAGCTTGTTTTTTTTCCCCACGCCAGTGGGCCATGATCAGGGATGCATACACTGTGCTGTCACCATTTGAGGAGGCCATGAGGGTGGTGAGCAGTGACAGTGCATTCATCAGTGACACTGTCCCCCTTGTCCACCTGTTGGAGCACACGCTGCGTGGAAAATTGGACAGGGCACTTGAGGCAGAACAGAGGCAGGAAGAGGAGGACTTCCGTAGTTCTCAAGGCCCCCTTGATCCAGACAGTGTTCCTGCGTGCCCGCCGATCACACAGGAAGAAGACGAGGAGGAGGAGGAGAATTGTGTCAGTATGGAAGTGGAGCCTGGCACTCAGCATCAGCAGAAGTCTTTAAGGGATCAGTCCCAAGAAACACTTGGACTTGTACGTGGCTGGGAGGAGGTGGCTGCGGATGTCGTCCTTAGTGACCCAGAGGACTCCGGACCGAATGCCTCAGCAAACCTACGCTGCATGGCCTCCCTGATCCTGCAAAGCCTGCGGAAGGATCCTCGTATTCGTGGTATCAAGGAGAAGGACTAATACTGGCTGGCAACCCTCCTTGATCCACATTACAAGGGTAAGCTTGCGGACCTTATCTTGCTGTCGCAGAGGGAGCAGAGGATGAAACATCTTCGGGAGGCCTTGCAGAAAGGTCTGTGCAATGCGTTCCCAGAGACTGGGAGGTTACTGTAACGAGCCCCTTGCTCGCTCGGTTCCACTCTCCTGACACTCCTCTGCAGCTATTGAATCAGATTGTAACGTCTGATGGTTCGGTCATCCAATGCTCTGGGATTAGAACTTCAGCTATGTGCCGTTCTAACCCAGTTGTGATAGCTCAGAACAAACACCAGGCAGGCTGTATGTAAGTTCAACCAGGAATCTATCTTTATTGACAGGAATACAGTCTTATTTATACAATAAAAGAGGAGGTGCAGACCTCCTGCTCATATTACTCTAACAATACAGCTGTAACCTAATTGACCTAATTAACATGAGCTAATTAACTAATCCCTTTAGACAGCCTAGATGACTCAGACATGACCTTTAGGCCAGACTGGCCGTCTTGTAGTTCAGAAAACACAATCAACATAGACTCTTCTTCACACAATAGCAGAGTTAATTAACACAAACGACAATGGGGATCTAATGACTCTTAGATCCCATAGTAGACTTATTTACAATACACATTTTAGCAGACAACAGACAGACAGGTGTTGGAATTTACATCAGCATCTCCTAACAGTATCTGTCCCAGCATTATGAATCAGCCACTATTTCTATATGGCAAATCCAGGGTCCCCAGAGTCTGTGTGTCCTGGGGAACCAGGACCCGAATCCACAGTAATACCACCCCAAGGGTCCCCAGGCATACAGCTCACAAAGAGCACCGTTCCCCCAAATGCAAGGGCCCACGATCGATCGTCAAGAGGCTAGCATACAGTCCCCTCCAAAAGTCTCTCTCCCGGCTAGGTCTGTCACATTTCTCCCCTTTCGGCAGGAGACTAACACAGGAGGAGACCCCAGATGGGTTGACTCCGAAGTTAGTCAGTAGTTCCAGTCCTCTAATGCCTGTACCCACACAGTACCCCAAACAAATTGTTCCAAACAAAGCATTACTCACCCAGTCAACCTCTGCCTCTCTCAGAGAACATATCTGCCGCTGGAGAGAGGCCTGGACTGGCCCTTCTCCCTGGAGTCCTTTCTGCCGCTGGAGAGAAGACAAGGTGTCTGGGCTCACTCCGTCATGCTGTTGGGGATCTGGGCCGACTGCCCAGCATCCCTGGGGTATACAGGTGGAGACTGAAGTCCCATCCACCTTAACAGGAAATCCATCCTCTGTTAGTTGAGGGTAGAGTCCAGCAGTACTCGGCCCTGTTGCCAGCCCTTCTGCTGGAAACCCCACACCATCTGCTCCGGCTAACTGTTGGGGAGGGACAACACACACCTCCTCTCCCTTCTCCCCCTGTATATGCTGCTGGAAAGTGATTGCCACTTTCTCACCCTGAGCCTCCGAAACTGCCACAGGTGTGGGGCAGAGGTCTTGGACCCTCTGTCAGGTTGCCAGCGCTTCAGCTGGGGAAGTTCCTTGTATCTTCACAGATACTTCTGTTGGTGCTGGGCAGAGCACAGTGAAGTTTGGCCCTAATAACAGCTCCTCTTCTGCTGGAGGCTCACCAGGTTGTTCTTCCTCAGCAGAAAAGTCTATCAAATCCCTTGTCTCTGCAACTGGTGTCTGGGGATAAAGGTTCACCATCTCCTGTCCGTGGAACCCAGAAGATGCTATAAGTGCTGGGCAGAGGTTAGCAGAGCTCTGCCCTGTTGTCAGCACTTCAGGTTTGGGGACGGCAATCTTCAGATTTTCCACTGCCGATTCTCTGGCATTCTGCTGGACAGGCACATTCCTCCATCCAAGATCATCCAATGCAGAAACAGGTTCATCCAGGTCAGTCAGCACTTGCTGCATCCGCCATAAGACCTCCGCCTCCATAGCTGCAGGGGCAAGTTGGCAAAGCACACTGTTACTCTGCCACATTGTCAACTCTTCAGCCAGGATTTCAGAGTTGTCAACTGGTATTTCCTGATAGTCCCAGGCAAAGGGAGCACCACCCTGCTGCTGAGCAGAGTCTAACAGCTGTCTGTAGGCAATCTCCAGCTCCCATTCCTGAACGGCCAGAAACTCCAAATCTTCAAGTGCCCAGTGCACTTCTGAGACATTCAGTCGTCGCTCTCTGTGCTCCTTTATTTCCTCCAAACGCCACTCCAGATCACTCCCAAAGTCAGGGTCCCTGGACAGCCTCCAGTACAACAATCCCACTGGAGGGCTCTGTAGCTCTCGTCCAACCGCATTTCTGCCCCGATCAGCCTGCTTAACTCAGCTGTCAACTCCTGGTTCGGTCTGGTCCTGTTCCCCCAATAACAGCATTCGCACTTCATACTGCGACCAGTACCTTACATGGATGGAGGTGAGAACTTTTCCCTGGTGTCGCTGCTCACGGGCTAGCACTTCCTTCCAGAGTTCACAGCGGATAGAATCAAACCATCCTAGCAGGACCTGCTCTGATACTGGTCCTCTGTGCTGTATCTGCTTCTCTCGCAACCTCCTTCTGAATACCTCATCCATGGTGGCTGGTTTCTCTCCTCTCCTGCTATCTGGACCTTGGATCCAGGTGATGGTTTGGATGTGTTCACGGCAAGGAAGCACGATCCCACCATTCCCTCCACAGCTCTCAAGTAAGTCTTTCAGCGTGACTCTCCTGCAGGCTGGTTTGGAGTGTCCCAGTAACTGGAGAGCAAATCCCACGGCTGCCAACCAATGTAACGAGCCCCATGACCTTTAGGCCAGACTGGCCGTCTTGTAGTTCAGAAAACACAATCAAAATAGAATCTTCTTCACACAATAGCAGAGTTAATTAACACAAACGACAATGGGGATCTAATGACTCTTAGATCCCATAGTAGACTTATTTACAATACACATTTTAGCAGACAACAGACAGACAAGTGTTGGAATTTACATCAGCATCGACTAACAGTATCTGTCCCAGCATTATGAATCAGCCGCTATTTCTAATATGGCAAATCCAGGGTCCCCAGAGTCTGTGTGTCCTGGGGAAGTAAGACCCGAATCCACAGTAATACCACCTCAAGGGTCCCCAGGCATACAGCTCACAAAGAGCACCGTTCCTCCAAATGCAAGGGCCCACGATCGATCGGCAAGAGGCTAGCATACAGTTCCCTCCAAAAGTCTCTCTCCCGGCTAGGTCTGTCACAGTTACAAACTCCTGTTTCTGGACAACATGTTGCTGAGGCTTCGGTCAATCAAAGAAGGAGCGGCGGAGAAGGTGGCCATCCGACTGATGCGTTCAGACAATTTTTTAGTCCGCAGCCCCAAGATATGATCGGTTCCAGCAACCATCGCCAGCGTCTGTTTTACATGGTGCAGGAATACCTAGGGGCAAGATCTGACTTGGACACCTTTCCCACCGAAAATCCTCTGGGTTACTGGGTCTTGAGAATGGATCACTGGCCAGAGCTTGCACAGTATGCAATTGAGCTACTGGCCTGTCCTGAATCCAGCGCTCTTTCGGAACGCACATTCAGTGCTGCTGGAGGCTTTGTAACCGATCACAGGGTGCGTCTGTCCACCGACTCGGTCAATCGACTGACCTTCATAAAAATGAATCAGTCTTGGATCACCACCAGCTACCAAGCACCTTATGCTGATGTAACTGAATACATTTTTTTTTAAATCTCAGATCCCTTCAAAGACTGCCCATGCTAATGCTGAGTGACTATTCTGAGTAATTATCCTCTTCCTCCTCAATGATCACGCTGATAGCTTGTAAGAACATTTTTGGCTCTGGGCACCGCCCCCAGTGCCTAAGGCCCAATTATTCAGCCCCTGTTTAACAGGGGCATGTAATTACAATTTTTGATGCAATACTTTGCAGCAGGGCTCGTTCCTGCGTTCCATCTAGAGTACCTGTGAGGGGTTGCAGTGTTGTGGCACCAGCACCAGTGCCTAAGGCCCAATTTTTCAGCCCCTGTTTAACAGAGGCGTGTAATTACAATTTTTGAGGCAATACTTTGCAGCAGGGCTCATTCCTGCGTTCCAACTAGAGTATCTGTGAGGGGTTGCAGTGTTGTGGCACCAGCACCAGTGCCTAAGGCCCAATTTTTCTGCAACTGTTTAACAGGGGTGTGTAATTACAATTTTTGATGCAATACTTTGCAGCAGGGCTCACTTCCGCGTTCCAACTAGAGTACCTGTGAGGGGTTGCAGTGTTGTGGCACCAGAACTAGTGCCTAAGGCCCAATTTTTCTGCCCCTGGTGTGTAATTACAATTTTTGGCGCAATACTCTGCAGCAGAGCTCGTTCCTGCGTTCCAACTAGAGTATCTGTGAGGAGTTGCAGTGTTGTGGCACCAGCACCAGTGCCTAAGGCCCAATTTTTCTGCCCCTGTTTAACAGGGGTGTGTTATTACAATTTTTGGCGCAATACTCTGCAGCAGGGCTTGTTCCCGCGTTCCAACTAGAGTATCTGTGAGGGGTTTCAGTGTTGTGGCACCAGCACCAGTGCCTAAGGCCCAATTTTTCAGCTGCTGTTTAACAGGGGCGTGTAATTACAATTTTTGAGGCAATACTTTGCAGCAAAGCTCGTTCCTGCGTTCCAACTAGAGTATCTGTGAGGGGTTGCAGTGTTGTAGCACCAGTGCCTAAGGCCCAATTTTTCAGCCCCTGTTCAACAGGGGCATGTAATTACAATTCTTGATTTAATATTTCACAGCAGGGCACGTTTCTGCACCCATCAAGAGCGAGTGAGGACTTACAGTGTTGTGACACCAGCACCACCACCAAAGGCCCAATTTTTCTGCCCCTGTTCAACAGGGGCATGTAATTACAATTCTTGATCTAATATTTCACAGCAGGGCCCTGTGAGGGCTTACAGTGTTGTGGCCACAACAACACCTAAGGCCCAAATTTCTGCTGAGTATATAGGGCAGGCCCCTACTTTCAAACATCCAACTTACAAACGACTCCTACTTGCAAACGGAAGGAGACAACAGGAAGTGAGATGAAATCTACCCCTAGGAAGGGAAATTCTCTCCTGTAAGAGTTAATATGGGAAAAACATTTCTCCTTTCCACTGATGCTTTATCACCAATCCTTGTTTCACAAAAAACCCCAAATTTTCAAAAAACATTTGTCATTAGGACAAAAAAGTGAGGTGAAATCTTCTGAAGAGGAGCACAGACAGCAAAACAAATGTCACAGGGGTGATAACCCTTCCTTATGTTTTCCAAAAAGCTTAAAATAGATTTTTTGGCTGGAGCTAAACACGTTAAAAATGTACCAGTTCAAAATTACAAACAGATTCTACTTAACAACAAACCTACAGTCCCTGTCTTGTTTGCACCGCCTGTATACTGCTGTTCAGAGTACAGAGCCTGTATACTGCTGTTTCCTTTTTTAATTTGAGTGCAGGGTTCCCCTTAATATCCATACAAGACCCAAAGGACCTGGTAATGGACTGGGGGGTACCCATGCCGTTTGTCTCACTGATTTTCATCCATATTGCCAGGACCCAACATTACATTAAAGCCGCAAGCAGTTTTAAATGACTTTTTTTCCTTTAAAAATTACATTTTGTGCAGGGACTGTTCTAAGCACGGAAACACGCGCCACTTTACAGGCATACTATAGACACCCCCCAGGTACGATATTTAAAGGAATATTTCACTTTTTTTTTACTTTAAGCATCATTAAAATCACTGCTCCCGAAAAAACTGCAGTTTTTAAAAGTTTTTTGCATTGATACATGTCCCCTGGGGCAGGACCGGGTCCCCAAACCCTTTTTAGGACAATACCAAGCAAATTAGCCTTTAAAATAAGCACTTTTGATTTTGAATGTTCAAGTCCCATAGACGTCAATGGGATTCTAACGTTTGTGCGAATTTTCGGTCCGTTCGCAAGGTTCTGGTGCGAACCGAATCAGGGGGTGTTCGGCTCATCCCTAGTATTAAGAGTAAACTTGATATTGAGTAGTATTAATTGATAACGAAGCGTATGGCAGCTCTACGCGTTTCGTGGCTAGAGGGCCACTCGTCAGGAGCGAGCACAAGATGTATCTATGGGTAAAAAGATTGGCTTAGATGATGGAATATAAGCAAACATGAAAATTGGTGGGGTGGGACCCCCATACCAAAAACCTGTTAACTCACTAGGTTCGTATGGTGGTGGTGTGCTACCGGGTATCATGGCCATCCGCAGAATTGCTCCCAACCGGGAGCCACGGCGGACATCTAACCCGAAGCGCCCCAACAGGCAGCAACCAGGGCAGGCAGAGGAACACAAGGCGACCTGAGTGTGGGTTGGAAAGGGGGTGAATCAAAATAAAATGAAATAAAAATGCACGGAGGGAAGGGTGTGGGGAGGTGGGTGGGGAAAGCCATACTGTGAAATGGAGTGATAAATGATAAGGACAGCAAAAGGGCTGAAGTATAGAGTGAAGTGATGGTTGAAGGAAGTGCAAACAAACGACCACCAGTAAAAGCAAGAGGGGTGAGAGTGAAGACCAGGGATAGTAGTGAAAGTGGATGGTTACCTGTAGTGTAATGGAATAGTGGCAAAAAGGAGAAACCAGAACTAACGTGCGGACCGGTGTGTTGGGAGCCTTGAGTGCCAGAATCCATCCAGAAGACGTCTATGTAGGCACCGCAGCAGAGACGTTGCCGACATCACGCCAGTGCAACAGAAAGGAGGGGGCGGAACTGGCAGTAACCGCTCGTCCCCTGATCTGCTCGCGAGCATGGCTACCGCATACTTGGGTGCAGAGGCGCCCACAGGGCGCCAAACGTCCAGTATGGGATGCATGATGCTGACGTGCAGTGGCGGCACCCACGCCCCCCCAGGCGTCAGAGAGGACGGGGATGGGAGGAGGCCCGCCAGGCACGTCACAACTCCCAGAAGAGGAGGAAACCCGGACAGTGAGTGACCCGGCCCAGTTCACAACCAAGGCGAACCAGGGCATGGTAGTATTCATAATAAGAGGTGTATGATGCAGAAAAATAAAAAAATGGGTAAATAAATTATCAAGTAGCCATGATAAAAAATTAAGAGATGTAAATAGATCAAGGGAAATTATCATAGGATCAAAAACTGCAAGGAAGAAGAAACATTAAATATGTTGGAGCAAATCATGTGCTTCCATCCCTGAATCTGGTATTGGAGCAAAAGATATGGTTTAGGGACTTTAAGTGAACATATGGCCTGGTAAGGCCGATGTTCCATCCCTTGGGATTTTAATTGAAATTGTGACCTGGTAAGGTCACCCATTTCCATCCCTGTCATATATCAAAGAAGGGGGGAAGAACAAGAGGGTGGGACTTTAAATGAAGCCCTTAATAGCAATAAAGTAAATTGGTGGAACTGTTTGGAGGATTTTATTGATTGCCATGGGGTACAACCAAATATAGCAAATATAAAACACATAACAATGGTAACATGGTGGTACAGTACATAAAATGTTATAAACTCATTATCACATAGTATAGCAAGCAAACTTCCGGGGTCCATCAAAACAATTTGAGATAAAAACAGTAATACATAATAATGCTTGCAAGGCCTATGACCTTGTTGATCCTAAGGAATGGTATTAAGAATAAACTTGATATCGAGTAGTATTTATTGATAACGAAGCGTATGGCAGCTCTATGTGTTTAGTGGCTAGAGGGCCACTCGTCAGGAGCGAGCACAAGATGTATCTATGGGTAAAAAGACTGGCTTAGATGATGGAATATAAACAAACATGAAAATTGGTGGGGTGGGACCCCCATACCAAAAACCTGTTAAACCTAGTGAGTTAACAGGTTTTTGGTATGGGGTCCCATCCCACCAATTGTGATAATGAGTTTATAACATTTTATGTACTGTATCACCATGTTACCATTGTTATGTGTTTTATATTTGCTATATTTGGTTGTACCCCATGGCAATCAATAAAATTTTCCAAACAGTTCCACCAATTTACTTTATTGCTATTACGGGCTTCATTTAAAGTCCCACCCTCTTGTTCTCCCCCCCTCTTTGATATATGACAGGGATGGAAATGGTGACCTTACCAGGTCACAATTTCAATTAAAGTCCCAAGGGATGGAACATCGGCCTTACCAGGCCATATGTTCACTTAAAGTCCCTAAACCATATCTTTTGCTCCAACACTATACTATACTGTCCACTACACTGAGAACTACACTGACCACTATACTGTCCACTACACTACACTGACCACTATACTGTCCACTACACTGACCACTATACTGACCACTACACTGTCCACTACACTACACTGACCACTATACTGTCTACTACACTATACTGTCCACACCACTACACTGACCACTATACTGTCCACTACACTATACTGTCCACTACACTGTCCACTACACTGACCACTACACTATACTGTCCATTACACTGACCACTATACTGTCCACTACACTATACTGTCCACTACACTGACCGCTATACTGACCACTACACTGTCCACTACACTACACTGACCACTATACTGTCTACTACACTATACTGTCCACACCACTACACTGACCACTATACTGTCCACTACACTATACTGTCCACTACACTGTCCACTACACTGACCACTACACTATACTGTCCATTACACTGACCACTATACTGTCCACTACACTATACTGTCCACTACATTGACCGCTATACTGTCCACCACACTACACTGTCCACTACACTGACCACTACACTGACCACTACACTACACTGACCACTATATTGTCCACTACACTGACCACTATACTGTCCACTACACTACACTGACCACTATACTGTCCACTACACTATACTGTCCACTACACTGTCCACTATACTGACCACTACACTGTCCACTACACTGAGAACTACGCTGTCCACTACACTACACTGACCACTACACTGTCCACTACACTATACTGTCCACTATACTGTCCACTACACTATACTGTCCACTATACTACATTGTCCACTACACTGACCACTATACTATACTGTCCACTGCACTACACTGAGAACTACACTACAATGACCACTACACTGTCCACTACACTGACCACTATACTGTCCACTACACTGACCATTATACTATACTGTCTACTACACTGACCACTATACTGTCCACTATACTACACTGTCCACTACAATGACCACTATACTATACTGTCCACTACACTACACTGACCACTATACTGTCCACTATAGTACACTGGCCACTATACTATACTGTCCACTACACTACACTATCCACTATACTGTCCACTACACTGCACTGACCACTATACTGTCCACTACACTACACTGACCACTATACTGACCACTACACTGTCCACTATACTGTCCACTACACTGACCACTATACTGTCTACTACACTATACTGACCACTATACTGTCCACACCACTACACTGACCACCACACTTTACTGTCCACTACACTGACCACTATACTGTCCACTACACTATACTGTCTACAACACTATACTGACCACCACACTATACTGACCACTACACTATACTGACTGCTATACTGTCCACTTCACTATACTGTCCACTACACTACACTGACCGCTATACTGTCCACTACACTGACCACTATACTGTATACTACACTACACTGACCACTACACTATACTGTCCACTACACTGACCACTATACTGTCCACTACATTATACTGTCCACTACACTATACTGAACACTACACTGTCCACTACACTATACTGACCACTACACTGTCCACCACACTACACTGACCACTATACTGACCACAATACTGACCACTATACTACACTGTACACTACACTGCACTGACCACTATACTGACCACTATACTACACTGTACACTACACTGCACTGACCACTATACTGCCCTGCCTACAATCTTCCTATACTGACACTACATATACGGTGCCTCTCTCTCTCTTTCTCCCCCCCGCCCCCAGTCCATGTCCATCCATTCCTCACCTTCTTGTCCTGGATCGGTCCCGACTCCGGAGAATAGGAGGAGGAGGAGGAGAAGAAGAAGACAGTGGCCCCTGCGGCTCACACTTTCCAGTGCTTGTCTCCCCGCGCTCCGGCCGCCATGTTCAGTGTTTTCCGGCCCACTGTGATTGGGCGTATAGGAGTCATGTGCAGAGGCGGGACTTCAGGAGCAACCGCGATCGCAGACAGACCAGCCCCACACCGCACATGACCCCCATACGCCCAATCACAGGGCGCTGGACACTGAACATGGCGGCTGGAGTGGGGGGGGGCAGGAAATTAAAATTAGGAGGAGGCAGCCAGTAGTGACACTACTGGCACAAAATTTTGCCCCCCTAAATGTTGCGCCCGGGGCCACAGCACCCCCCACACCCCCCATGCTACACCACTGGTACTAGCTTGTCTTGCTAGCTTCCTGTAATCTCTGCCTGTGTAGTACTCTTTGCTATTTACATTTCTCCTGGCTATCCCTGTGTACTATAAAAACAACCCCTCCTATGTTCCAACCAGGAGAAGAGTGAGTGCTCTTTAGTCCTGTCCTAAGATGACAATTCCGCTCCAGTGCATGAGTGTTGTCAACCTAGTCATTTTTGTAAAGTCTATCTAAATATAATAGTCAACCTAAAACTCCCCTCTCCACAGGTTAACAATGCTGTTGTTCAAGGGTGGCTACGCTGCTTTTCCATAGATGCAGTGGATAAGTAAGCATAGCCACCATATGATGAGAACTGTGTTACTGGTTTAATCACCGGTAATAATATAGGTAAAAAGCCTGTGATCTATCTAAGGAGTGTTAAACTGAAATAAATTAAATTTTTGTTCTTGGGTTTAGATATGCTTTAAGGTCCACTGGAGCAGGGATTAATATGAATGACTCACTCCACTCCATAAACTGATGCAAAATATTTTTATGCTATTGTTAATATAATGGTGTTATTACATACTTATCTTCAATCCTTCACTGAAGAATTTTAGATGGTGCAGTTAGATTACAATAATGGTGCAATGTGCCCTTAATGGGATAAAAATCTGTATATATGCTTTTTTATTTATCCTTTAATATAAAGTCCATGGCTTCATAGCATGATATTGAATTACAAATAAACTCTATTAACCCTCCTGATACTGAGCCTTGTGGATTTTCATGGTGGCTGACAATATAATAAGATTTTTGCTCTGAGTGGATTAAAACATAATATCTGTAATTATGCACACTTATGGAAAGCTAAGGGTGATCTGTCTATGTGGATTTCTCAAGGAGCTTCTATTTATCTAAATAACATGGCAGGGGGTATGAACTCTGCAGAAGGTGCCCAGTTAATCTCTGTTACTGTTCTTACCCTGAAGAAATACATCCATTGAAGAAAGAAAAGTCAGATATATAGGTCAACAAACATTTCCTAACCTTCGCGTGCAAGATGTATCCACTGGTTCTGTTAGAAAAAATAAGCAAAATGCCATTGTAATGTACATTACTCCCTGAAGCCTTTCAAATCTTTTTTTTCTCTGAAAATATCTTAAAGTGATTCAAGGCGGACAATGTTTTAAAAGAACACTTTGGGAAGTTTAACGCTTTCAACTGTGCCATTATATGAGTAGGGAAAATGATACTGGAATTTTTTTTTATTTTTTTTAACAGGTACATTTTTATTATTTTGTTTCCAGATATACACACATATAAAAATACACTATAATGCCTGTTATAGTCCTATAACACATTTCTAAAAGTAGACATTATTTGTACATTATCTTAAATCTGAACTCCAGGCAAACAGCTAAATACATATATTAGAACTTGTTTGCTTGCCAAGAGATTTGTATTTTTCTTTGCATCTACTGATGGTAGGAGACCTAATTCTCTGCTGCAGTTACGTAACACGTATGTGAAGTTTAAAATAATTGTCAGGGTTTTTTTGCCAACAGTGTCTTATTAGAGAGATTTCTCTTTACTTCCTGTCCTGTAGCCTTATCTTTGAAATAGAAGGAAAATGCCCTCTTAGATAGTTGTCATGGGAACAAGTATCTCCATTCGATGATATTACTATTCCGTTCTGGTGGCAACTCAAAATGTTGGATTTACCCTTAATTTCATTCCCGGTGACATTGGAGATTGGGACAATTAGAAAGAGTGAATCTTTCTAACTGGGACACACATAGCAATAAAAAACTGACTTGGGTTTTAGCATTTCATCACTCTATCCAGATCTAAAAATGTTTTTTTATTAAATATGTTACCTTAAATACACAAGCAAATGCCATGTCTGCTTTCCTTGAACATTCCTCATCACTGCACAAAGTACTTTCAAATCACTGCTCCTTGAGGTTTTCACAAGCACTTCTTGTGCTGCCTTGATGTACACAAGCAAGTCTGACAATTTTGCTTACTTTTTCCATGCAGTTAAAGTCTGGCACACAAGGGCCGAATCTTGGTCGGTATCGGCCGGTTCAACAGAAACTGTCCAACATTTGGCCCATGTGTGCAGCAAACTGTCTGACAGAAGCTGGTCGAACGTCCGGCTTCTGTCGAGCAGGTATGTTGGAAAAACAGGAGCTGATTGGCATCCAATCAGCACTTGTAGCCAATGGCTGTGAGCGCTGACCGCTGTGTCCTGGTGGGTGGGGCTAACATTGCATAGTTAGTACAGCGAGCTCCTCGCAAGCTCCTCAATTTTTTTTTATTCAGCCCGCTGGGTTTAATAAAGAAAAACTGTCAGTGTGTACCGGCTTAAGTCAGCGTTGTCAACCAACAGAAGGAATTTGTGTATAACTGGTAATTTTGGGTGTGAGGTTTGGCTCTAACAGAGTCAGAGCAAATTTTTCTTTATTCAATGAAGAGTGCTAATTCTTAATTGAACATTCAAATATTGTCTTTGAGAAACGCTGATGACTGGTCTGTCCTTCCCACCTTTAAAGCATTAATACTTGTCATAACATATGATGGACCGGTAATTTGTATGTAGGAATACATAATTTAGGATGACCCAGCCTCGACTCCCCGAAGTCAATGTATGGATACAATTTGCACAAAATTTGCACAAAGTTGGCATGATGTTTGAATAAAGACCATGTTTTAGAGATTAGAAAAGGTATTTCCAGCTACTTTTTCAGGTATATTAGTTAGGTTAAAAAGGATACAAATCTATCAAGTTTAACCAAAAAAAAAAAAAATGGCTAACTCTCTGGATTAACATGTGACAATGTTATTTCTTATGAATATTAGTAGTCATTTACAAATTGTAAATTTAGAAGCAAATCCATCTCTTTTGAAAGCAGTCTTTTGAGTCACTTAGATCCATCTCTTGTGGAAGACATTTCCTTATTTTCATAACTCTTACAGTATTCAGAGGATAAACCTCTTTCACTTCAGGCGTAAAGAGTGCACTTTAGGGCACTTAAAGATTTTAGGGACAATTTGTGTATTTATACACGATGATCTTATTACCCATTTAAGATTTGAGTGGGTGGGTGGCCATTTTTACTATGTTTTTTTAGATGCATTAACCTTACATTTTAAATGATATTTAGATATTAATTAATATCTTCATAGGTGCTTCTCACTTTTTTCTGATCTGATATTGACTGGCTTCTAAGCTGCATGAAACTGTTTTATACAATGGATTTGTATAAGAAGAAAAGTGGTTTTGACATGGACAAATGCCTGAGTGCACAAGTCTTTATTCACCTTTTTTCAAGGGTGAATGCCTTGAGTTTATTCAGTTCTTCTTTATAGATAGATCCATGCCCTTTTTTAAGCAAAGTTGAAACTGCGAGTCAGGTGCGATAACAGAAGGCAGAGGTCTAGGACAGGTTATAATGGAAAGTCTGGTTGGTGACAGGAGATAAATGTACAGGTCAGATCACAGGTTGCAGGAATAGCTGAAGACTAGGGAACAACCCCCTCGGTTTGGTTTGCATCAGAACATGCGCACAGGCAAAAAAATTGTGCGAACACCATTAAAGTCTATGGGACGCGAACGTGAAAAATCAAAAGTGCTCATTTTAAAGGTTTATATGCAAGTTATTGCCATAAAAAGTGTTTGGGGGCCCGGGTCCTGCCCCAGGGGACATGTATCAATGCAAAAAAAAGTTTTAAAAACTAACGTTTTTCCGGATCCCGGCAATAGAGATAAAAATACCAAAAATACGAAAAAATATTTCGATATTAAGGGGAACCCTGCACCCAATTTTTTTTAAAAATGGGGGTCCTCCAGGCCCCTAGATACTATATACTGTGAACAGCAGTTAATATACTATACAGCCTGCCCTATATAATCTGCAGAAATTTGGGCCTTAGGTGTTGGTGGTACCAGAACACTGTAAGCCCTCACAGTTACTCTTGTTGGGGGCAGGAACGGGCCCTGCACTGAAATATTATATCAAAAATTGTAATTACATGCCCCTGTTAAGCAGGGGCAGAAAAACTGGGCCTAGGTTGGTGGTGATGGTGGTGCCACAACACTGTAACCCCTCACAGATACTCGTTGGGTGCAGTAAAATATTAGATCAAAAATTGTATTTACATGCCCCTGTTAACCAGGGGCAGAAAAATTGGGCTTTGGGTTTTGGTGGCGCCAGAACACTGTAAGCCCTCACAGTTACTCATGTTGGGTGCAAGAATGGGCCTTGCTGTGAAATATTAGATCAAAAATTGAAATTGTAATTACATGCCCCTGTTAAACAGGGACAGAAAAATTGGGCCTTGTGTGGTGGTGGTGGTGCCACAACACTGTAACCCCTCACAGATACTCTTGTTGGGTGCAGGAATGGGCCCTGCTGTGAAATTTTAGATCAAAAATTTTAATTACATGCCCCTGTTAAACAGGGGCAGAAAAATTGGGCCTTGGGTGGTGGTGCCCTATACAAAAAATATTGTTGGAAGCTAGCATCATCAAGATTGAGGAGAAAAAGGAATAGGATAGTCAGCATAGGCAGTCTTCAAGGGATTCCACATCCATAGCAAATTCAATTAGTTACATCAGCATCAGGTGCTTGATAGCTGCTGATCCAAGACTGATTCATTTTTATAAATGTGAGCCTATGAACGGAGTCTGTGGACAGGCGCACTCTTTGATCCGTTACAAACCCTCCACCAGCACTGAATGTGCGTTCAGAAAGCACGCTGGATGCAGGACAAGCCAGTAGCTCAATTGCATATTGAGCAAGTTCTGGCCAGTGGTCCATCCTCAAGACCCAGTAACCCAGTGGATGCTCTGTTGGAAAGGTCTCCAAGTCTGCTCTTGCCCCTAGATATTCATGCACCATGTAATGCAGACGCTGGTGATGGTTGCTTGAACTGATCAGACCTTGGCACTGAGGACTGAAAAATTGTTTAACGGCATCAGTCAGCTGGCCACCTTCTCCATCGCTCTTCCTCTGAATAAACTAAGCCTCAGCAACACGTTTTCCTTTCTTCAAGGCCTCCTGAAGATATTTCATCCTCTGCTCCCTCTGTGAAGGCAGGATGAGTTCTGCAACCTTACCCTTGTAACGTGGATCAAGAAGGGTTGCCAGCTAGTAATGATCCCTCTTCTCTGATACCACGAATCGTGTCCTTTCGCAGGCTTTGCAGAATCAGGGAGGCCATGCAGCGTAAGTTTGCAGAGGTATTCGATTCTGAGTCCTCTGGGTCACTAAGGATCACATGATCTGTAACTACCTCCTCCCAGCCACGTACAACTCCTTGGGTTTTTTGGGACTGAAAACCATCCCTTGAAGACTGATGCTGAGTGTTATCCTCTACATTCATGCTGACACAATCCTCCTCCTCTTCTTCATGTGTGTTTGGCGGGCCCGCAGGAATGCTATCTGGATAAAGGGGGCCTTGAGAGGAAAGGAAGTCCTCCTCTTCCTCCCGCTGTTCTGCCTCAAGTGCCCTGTCCATGATTCCACGAAACGTGTGCTCCAGCAGGAAGACTAGAGGGACAGTGTCACTGATGCATGCATTGTCGCTGCTCACCATCCTTGTGGCCTCCTCAAATGGTGACAGGACAGTGCATGCATCCTTGATCAGTAGCCACTGGTGTGGCGAAAAGAAGCCAAGCTCCCCTCACCCTGTCCTGGTGCCATACTAGCACAGGTACTCATTGATGGTCCTCTGCTGTGTGTGCCATTACTGCAGCATTGCCAACGTTAAGTTCCACCTGGTGGGCATGTCACAAATGAGGCGGTTGGTTGGCAGAATCGCATTCCCTTTGAATGTCAGACAGCCGAGCACTGGCATTGTATGACTGGTGGAAATGACCACAGACTTTTCTAGCCTGCCTCAGGAGATCCTGTAAGCCTGGGTACCTGCTCAAGAACCACTGTACCACCAAATTCAGGACGTATGCCAAACATGGAACATGGGTCAAGTGTCCCTGTCGGAGGGCGGAGAGAAGGTTGGTGCCTATGTCGCATACAACCATTCCTGGCTGAAGCTGGCGTGGTGTCAACCATCTCTGAGCCTGCCCCTGCAGCGCTCATAAAATCTTTGTCCCAGTGTAGCTCCTGTCCCCTAGGCAGACCAACTCAAGCACCGCATGGCATCTTTTAGCCTGACTGCATGCAGAAGAGGCCATAGAGGAAGAAGAAGAGGCCAACGAGGCCAACACATTGCCTTCCACATGCCAGTAGAGAGCCGGAATGGTCTTCTTTGAAAACAAATGGTGGTGTACTGCTAGCAGATTGGCTGCAAGTACTTGGGACACCTATTGCTATACCTTCATTCCTCCCTTTGAGAAGACTGGAGGTATAGTAGGGTTGGAGATCCCAGATAAGGAGCAAGGAGAATTCCACCTTTTTCTTTGATGTGGGTATTTCAAGTGCTGTTGCCAATAGACTGCATGGCAGATCATCATATGTCTGGTCAAGCATGCGGTGCCCAAGAGGCTGTTGTTCTAGCCACGCTTGATCTGCTTCAGACATAAGTTGCAAACAGCAATGGTGCGATCAGCTGCACACGTGCCGAAAAAGGCCCACACCAAGGAGCTTTTAAAAGTCAGTGGGGAGTCAGCATTGCCCAGCACCTGCGGAGCTCTGCGCAAAATGAGAGGCAGCTTAAGGGCAGCAATAGGGTGGCTGCCCTTAAGCTGCCTCTTGGAGTTGTGCCTCCTCCTCCTCCTCTCTTCTCTCAGGCACCCAAGTACAGTCAGTGACCTCATCATCCCCTCCCTCCTCGTCACTGGTGCAAACATAGCAGTATGCTGCAACTGGGGGAACATGACTGCCAGTTTCTTGTCCTTCTTGGGCACTCCCTCTCTCTAGGCTCACGTTACTCCCATTCCTCAACCTGGGAACCAACATCAGAGCTTTAAAATCGCTGCACATCCTCCAGCAGCATGTACCCAACACTGTGGTCGAATAATTCTGGGGACTCCGTGCATGATGGTGGGGCTACAGAAGGAGTGACTGTGGACAAGGAGCCGCTGAAATAGGCCGCTTTGGCAGTTGCGTTAGAAGGCAAACTACTCTGAGCCTGGGTAACAGAGGATGAGGAGGATGAGGAGGATGAGGACGGCTTTGTTATCCACTTCACCAACACTGCACGGTGTGGCTCAATAACACGGCCAGCAGCAGAAAAAAAAAGGACAAGCCTGCCCCACGGCCACCTGCAGAGGATGCACCATGTCCATGACCACCACTGTTGACTGTAAACATAGAGGCCGCTTGCCCTCTATTAGTGACCTGTGAGCATCTGCTTCTCCTTGGTGGCCTTCCAGACATGATGTATTTTTTGTTTTGCAACACCACACTACACTGTATTAGATACTGTGTACACCGCCTGAAGTGTATTAGAAACTGTACACACTGTATTAGATAATGTGTACACTGCCTGCACTGTATTAGAAACTGTGCAAGGGCTGCACGGTATTTCATACTGTGTACACCACCAGAAGTGTAGTAGAAACTGTACACACTGTATTAGATATTGTGTACACCGCCTGCACTGTATTAGAAACTGTACTATGGCTGCACTGTATTGTGTACACCACCAGAAGTGTAGTAGAAACTGTACACACTGTATTAGATACTGTGTACACCGCCTGCACTGTTTTAGAAACTGTACAGCGGCTGCACTGTATTTTATACTGTGCACACCACCAGAAGTGTAGTAGAAACTGTACACACTGCATTAGATACTGTGTACACCGCCAGAAAAGTAGTAGAAACTGTACACACTGTATTAGATACTGTGTACACCGTCTGCACTGTATTAGAGACTGTACAACGGCTGCACTGTATTGTATAGTGTGTGCACCACCAGAAGTGTAGTAGAAACTGTACACACTGTATTAGATACCGTGTACACCGCCTGCACTGTATTAGATACTGTACTGCGGCTGCACTGTATTGTGTATTGTGTACTCCACCAGAAGTGTAGTAGAATCTGTACACATTGTATTAGATACTGTGTACACTGCCTGCATTGTATTAGAAACTGTACTATGGCTGCACTGTATTGTATACTGTGTACACCACCAGAAGTGTAGTAGAAACTGTACATACTGTATTAGATACTGTGTACATCGCCTGCACTGTATTAGATACTATGTACATTGCCTGCACCACTGAATGCACTGTAGATATAGTCTACACTGGATGCAGAGTGTATATATATATATATATATATATACCCTGCATTTCTGTCAGATAATGCTCCACTTCGCCCAGAAAATTGTTGCAATTACAAATTTTTAGGCATTCTCATGTTTATTTCTTTTGTTTGTATTGGTATCACACAAAAAATTGGAAAAGCAAAAAGCCAAATCTGACACATTCCAGGCAAAACTCCAAAATGGTCTGGACAAAATTATTGGCACCTTCTCAAAGTTGTAGGAAATAATTGCATTCCAAGTTTGTGATGCTCCTATCATTTGTAATCAAAGTCACCTGTATCCGGAGCTGACAATATAGACATCACACCGGCAACCAGTTAAAATGGTGAAAAATTCACTCGACCTTTCTGTTGTGTGTCTCTGTGTGCCAAACGAAGAATGGGGAAGAGAAAGAGCAGCAAAGAATTGTCTTGAGGATTTGAGATTAAAAAATGTGGAAAAGCATGGACAATCTCAAGGTAAAAAGTCCATCTCCAGAGATCCTAATGTTCCTGTGTCCACTGGGCGCACCATTGTGAAAAAGTTTACAGCCCATGGCACTGTAGTTAATCTCCCTGGATGTAGACGAAAGAGAAAAATTGATCAAAAATTGCAACAAAGGATTGTTCGAATGGTGGATAAAGAACCTTGACCACTTTCCAGACAAATTCAAGCTGACCTTTAGTCACAGGGTACAACTGTGTCAACATCACTCGGTGACCACGCCCCCTAAAACGTCACAGTCCCAGCATGCCCAGGGACTGTGACATCATAAAGGGGCGGGGTCTCCACCTATATAAGTCACAACGGAGCCCTCAGAGAGCAGTCCACCCGGAGAGAGCGTCAAGTCAACATCTGGAGAAGAGAAGAGGGAAGAAGACAAGAAGCCAAGAAGCCCAGAAGCCCTGAAGTCCGGACCTCCGCTGGCAAGAGAGCGGCCTGAAGACAGCGGAGGAGCCAGCCGAAGAACTGGAACACTGGGAGAAGAGGAACCGGAGGGACCCCCGAAGCCGGAAGAAGACCCCCGAAGCCGGAGGAAGACCCCCCCAGAGCTGTTTAATAAATTATTTTAAAAACCTGTGTAGTGTGTTTTATTATTGACACTTTTTCCCTAGGTGAATGGGTAGGGGTACCATGTACCCCATACTCATTCACATAGGGTGGGGGGCTGGGATCTGGGGGCTCTCTTATTATAGGGGGCTCCCGGATTCCGATAAGCCCTCCGCCCGCAGACCCCGACAACCAACGGCCAGGGTTGTCGGGAAGAGGCCCTTGTCCTCATCAACATGGGGACAAGGTGCTTTGGGGTGGGGGGTGGGGGGACCCCGCAGGGCGCCCCCTCCCCCAAAGCACCCCCCCATGTTGAGGGCATGCGGCCTGGTACAGTTCAGGAGGGGGGGCGCTCGCTCGTCCCCACCCCCTTTCCTGACCGGCCGGGCTGCGTGCTCGGATCGGGGTCTGGTATGGATTGTAGGGGGGACCCCCACGTCATTTTTTTCGGCGTAGGGGGGCTTCCCTTTAAAATCCATACTAGACCTAAGGGCCTGGTATGACCCACGACGGAGCTCGCAAGGTATCAATCTCACCGATAAAAGCTGCAAGATTGACTTCCTTTTCTAGTCCCGTCGCCCCATGTGTGGGCAAGTCCGTTCATTCTGAAAGTCCACCGTAACTCCGGCGAAAGACGGGCGGACTTAGCCCGCCGGAAAGTCCGGTCGTGTGTGGGCAAGTCCGTCCGTTTTAAAGTCCGGCGCACCTGGCGGACAAAGTCCGTCAGAAAGTGTGCCGGACCAAGTATGCCAGAAAGTCCAATCGTGTGTACGTGGCATTAGTCCCCCTGAGGCATGATTGCCCAAAGGCACCCTGCCTTTGGCCAATTATGGCTCTCTCAGCAGAGCGTGATATGATTGGCCAAAGGATACAGGTCAGGCGCATGCTTTTGTAAATCATCATACAGCAATGCACTGCGATCTCGCAGTGCATTATGTTCGAGTTGAACTTATGTTCGACCCGAACATCGAGGTCATCCTTACTGAAGACCAATCAGCAGCTCTTTCAAGGAATCCTGGGCTTGAAATAAGCTGTTCAGTGCCAACACCAGTGCTAGGTTTGCATATTTGCACACATAGTAAGGCAAGAATGGCAGAAACCCTAAGCAGATTCACATGCTGCAATATGTGCATTCAAATGTGCCAAAACTGGTTCCATGCATGGCCATAGGTTTAACCTTTCTGATAATGCTGCTTTTAAGTCTGTGATCTACCGAAACACCCAGGTCCACCCATCTCCATCATTGATTTATCCAGTTTTACTTGCCCTAGATTTTATGATAATCCATAGTTTTAGTCCCTGAACTTTGCATATAATAACACTGAACCTTCTTTTGCCACGAATTAGCAGAAATTTTACATGTTTGCTTTAGATGACCCTGAAAGTAGATGCAGTTTTTTTGTAAAAGAGCCTCTAAAATTTCCTTTTGGTTGTTCTAAATGTACAGTCTGTATCTACACTTGGCTAGTATTAAGGAACATAAATGTTACTTTTAATGGATTGCAATAATTGTCTTGCTCTCAGCCTTCTACTTATACTCATAATAAAATTATAAACAGATTCTGCAGTACTACAGACCATTGATTTCTCATTCTCATGTAATTGTATCATACCAGTCTTTAAATAAACTCTCATTAGTATTCATTAACTCAGCCATTATGGCCAGCCCAGTTTGTATATCTGTATTATCCAGCCTTTAGAGACTTAGAACAAAGAAATTAGAAAGTTACAAAGATACAGTTCACTTACATAGTTAAATCATAGATATTCACCCAAACCATACAAAACTTCACATTATCCCTTAGTACCAGCTGTGCATTAATGCATTTAACTTTCTAATGTTTAAAGCTGAACTCGGGCAAACATTTAAGAATGCCGATTAATTACATATAAGGCAGATGTTTTCTGTCCAATCAGAGGTATAAAAAGCGTAATTACAGAGCACAGTTAGATGTACAGTATAACACTCTCTCTGTTACATTTAAGGAAAACCGTGGTGTTATTCCCTTGCCCCAGTCTGTTTATTTAGCAGTAAAGAAGTAGCAACAAACTCACAAGGTCATCTCTCTGCTCACTCTGCTGTCTCCTTCTGTCAGCATATTTGCAAGTCCTAACTTGTTTCGTATAACTGCTTGCATTGTAGCCAGGTTTCCTCAAGTGGTAATACAGCATTACACTGCCCACCATCCACCAGGATGGCTGTAGTGTCTTTCTATGAATGATTCAAAGACAATAGGGTTGATTTATTAAACTTGGAGAGTGCAAAATCTGGTGCACTTCCATTTTAGTAAATCAACCCAAATGACTGATATTAGGGAACTCTAAGGCCTCATGCACACAGGGCATTTTTACAGTTGCTTTTAGCAGCGTCAGACTTTTTTTGCAGCTTAATAACACCTTTCCATGTTATTCTAGGTGTACATGCACGCACAGGCTTTTAGGAGCTGTAAAGGGCATAGGCGTTTTCAAGCTGTAAAAAAAACCCAGGGCCAGCGCCTTCTGAGGTCCGGCGTTAGAGCTGTAAAAATGTCTGACGCTGGTAAAAGCTGCTAAACACAGCTTAACGCTGGATACAGCCACAGTAAACATCGTCAAGCATTTTTTTTTTGGACATGTCAAAATCAATGATTCTCTATCAGAGCCCATTGATTTGAATAGAAGTCACACTACAAGTCGGATCATGGTGATCGGACTTGCAGTGCGGCTTGTGCGCTGAGGATCTTGAAGGGGAACCCTCACCAAAATGAAAGAATGTCTTCTACCGCTGCCGGTTCTACTTTCTCCGCTGTCTTCTCCCTCTGCCAGTTCTCCTCTCCCTGCTATCTTCTCCCTCTGCCAGTTCTCCTCTCTCTGCTGTCTTCTTCCGCTGTCTTCTCCCTCTGTTCTTCCCCCAATGTTCCCCTGATGCTCTCTCCCACTGTAATGCTGGGTGTGATTACTTATATAGCCATAAGGCAGGGCCACCTGGTGACGACATTCGGAGTCCCCACCCCTTGTGACGTCACTGCCCGGGCATGATGCTGTTTTTTTTTTCATTTTGGCGAGGGTTCCCCTTCAAGATTCTCAGCGAAAAAAGCCAATATACAAGTCGGATCATCATGGTCTGACTTATGATGTGACTTCTTTTCAAATCAATGGGCTCTCATAGGGAACCACTGATTTTGAATAGTGGCAGAGAAACGCTGCTAAAAGCTAGCACGCTAAATATGCATTAACACAAATTCAAAAAGCTACTAAAATCGTGTTTTTACAGCTGTTTTTTCCTGGCGTTGGTAGTGGCTTTGCAGCTCGTTTTTCTGATGTCCTGTGTACATAAGGCCTAAAGGCAAAATAAAAAAATACATATATGATGCCATCTGGTATTAATATTAACAAAGCAGTTTTTGTTTCTCTGAGTCCCTCCTAAAACTTAACTTTTTTTACCTGTTGATCTTGCTGTTATTTTCCAACTTCCTTTAAAGTCCCGTACACACAGGCCGAATATCGGCCGGAATCTGGTAGGTTAATTGGCTCCCATCTAAATTGGCCCTAGCATGTGTATGTATGAAAGTGAGTTGGTGACCTTAGATTAGATATAGCCAATGTCTGCGAGCGTTGATCGGTGTACTCTGACAGGGAGATGGGTACCTCTTAATCTTAGACTAAGCTGTACAGAAAAAGTAGCAGTTAGAGGGTTAAGACAAACCATTTAATATTAACAGGGGTATTTACAATAGTTCAAAAATTTCGGTTGCGCTGATTCGTGTAAATCCCCTAAGTGATGATGATAATTGAGTGACACAAAAACAAATTACCAAACAATCCAGTGTGAAAGAGGATAATACAAAATAATGCATTTAGTAAAAAAGTCACCATTGAGTTTTTGATAAAAAAGAGAACCAAGAAAGTCCATATGCTGAAAATGGTGCATCAATATATTCCTCCGCGGTGGCAAACAAGCATAACACAAGAAAAGTGCGCAAAGGAAATATGATAGTGCCTCCACCTCTGTACACACTGCCGCTTACCAGCTATAAGTGATCTCTCCAATGCTCTCGGCGTCCTCGCCAAATACAAAGCCTCATGCCCAGATATATTCAATAGATCAGTTATGTAGTTTAAAAACAGCTTTAAGAATCAAGCCGGCTGGCTCTCGATAGCAGCCCGCTGCTTCCGGGATCTGCGTACACGTGGTGACGTCAGTACGTCACCCCTTCCTATGTACGTTTCGTCACACACCTGACGTCGTCCTGGGGACCCATTTTATATGTAAGTTATTGTCAAAACAGGAGCTGACAAATATTCCATACTTTATCAATTCTGTTTACTACAGTCCCAAAACTGTTGAGTAATGCTCCTCACTTGGATAATCCTATGAACTGCTGAATACTTCAAAATGACATGCTCAGCACACTTAAAGGGGTTGTAAAGCTTCATGTTTTTTCACCTTAATGCATCCTATGCATTAAGGTGAAAAAACATCTTGCACTCTCTGGCCCCCCCGAGCCCCCGTTTTACTTACCTGAGCCCTGAATCTCTGTGGGCGTGATCCCGCGTTGCTTTCCCCCAGTTGGATGACTGTTAGCAGCACAGCCATTGGCTCCCGCTGCTGTAAAAAAAATCAATGACGCGGCATGCCGGGGGGCAGGGCCGAGTGATACACTCGGCAGCTATGGCCACCGACTGTATCACACGGGAGCGTGCCCGCAAGCTAACCCCCTTGGGAGAGTGCTTCCCAGAGGGGGGTTAGCTCTTGCGGGGAGGAGCCGAGACAGCCGTCAAGGGGCCCCAGAAGACGAGGATCAGGACCACTCTGCAAAACGAACTGCACAGTGGAGGTAAGTATGACATGTTTGTTATTTAAAAAAAAAAACCTATACAACCCCTTTAAGCCGGTCATAAATGGGTCAAATTTCGGCTGGTTCCGGCTGAAACGGCCAAGATTCAAACCATGTATGGGCAGGCTGAATGAAAGTCGATCGACAAGCTTGCCGGATTTTACATGCGATTATCGGTAGCGGCTGTTATAGTCGCTAGCAATAATCACTGTGTTCTCCTGATGGGGATGGCTTTTTTTGCCCCCCTGCCAGAAGAAAACAATAATTATGGGGGAGGGATTCCCCTGTCAACACTGATTGTGTTGATCAGGAAATCAAGCAAATTTTTTTCCTGCAACACGTGATTTCAGGAAAGAAATTTGCTCCATCTATGGCCGGCCTCATATTGCTCTGCTGCTGGTATAAGAAGAGGTCTTGCACCACTGGGAAGCATACATTTGCTTACTGATCAACTTTACTGCAACTTTGCAGCTTGACAGCTCAGACATTCACCTTTCTTAGTAATTCATCTTGAAACAGAATCTTTTCAAAGGTCTAAACAGATGCACCACCAAATAAATACTTGTGGTGGCCTGCTGTGCTTTAGGCTTGTGTAGCTTGGGCACTCTCTGGTCTCTTACCACCACTAAAGCCAGTGGCACATAAAACCTTAGCCCTATAGCACTCATCTAGATGAAATGATTTTTCCTATATTAAAGAAGTCCTTCTTTAACTGCGACTACATGGCATCATAAAGGGAAATTACATGTGCATGCATATTCAGAAGTATTGTTTTTGTTTTTACCAGGGCTACAAATGTATATCAGGTGACAGGGTGCTGGCCCAATGATGGTGCCTACTGCCAAGTCTAACAGCTCTGTATAGAGAATGTATCACTTTTTCAATGGTAATTAGATATACCACACATATGAAATAGCTCATCTTGATGTAAATAATCTCATCAATGTGTGTTAATATTGTTTCTATGTATAATTTGTAATTATGTACGTGCATGGGAGAAGCCTTGTTTGGTCATTACATACTCGCGCTCTACTTCATGCATTGCAGCGCTGCACAACAACTACCCTCAATACAATTCTATGACTTCACACACTCATTGAAAACAATGCCCTGGCAGTGTGAATAATATCTTAAAGTATAACTAAATACATTTTTTTTTTTTTGGTATTGGATATAATGCAGAAGTGCCCTTGTCATAGTTATACTACTGTCTGGCCTGCTGTTGGGGAGATTCACTCTCTCTATTTGTCCAGAGTGAAAACAAAAGAAAATCCTATACTTTGAGTTGTCCCCAGAACAGTAAGGCTGCTTTCACACTGGAGAGGGCGGGTGTTGATGGTAAAATGCCGCTATTTTTAGAGGTGCTTTACTGTCGTTCTTGTGGAGGTTTTCGGCCGCTAGCAGGGCGCTTTTATCCTCCGCTAGTGGCTGAAAAGGGGTTAAAATGACCCGAAAGCTCCATTGCAGTGGTGCTTTGCCGGCGGTTCGGCAGCGCTGCCCATGCATTTCAATGGGCAGGGGCGGTTTAGGAGCAATGTATACACCGCTCCTTCACCGCTCCAAAGATGCTGCTTGCAGGAATTTTTTTAACGTCCAGCCAGCGCATCACCTCAGTGTGAAAGCATTCAGGCTTTCACACTGAGACTGCAGGAGAGCAGTTTTTCAGGCACTTTACAGGCGCTATTTTTAGCCCAAAAGCGCCTGAAAAACGCCTCAGTGTGA
Source organism: Aquarana catesbeiana (assembly GCF_042186555.1). Taxonomy (NCBI): domain Eukaryota; kingdom Metazoa; phylum Chordata; class Amphibia; order Anura; family Ranidae; genus Aquarana; species Aquarana catesbeiana. The sequence continues at coordinate 276,928,689 of NC_133329.1, read as the reverse complement.
AAGGAGTCTAACAGAGGCGAAATCTTCCAATGGGGACACTAAATCTGGTGTCTCTGATGACAACTTCCGAGGGATTTCATTTCACTTCCTGTCATGGCTTTGGAACAGACAGTAAAGAGAAATCTCCCCAAAGGGACACCAATAGAAACAAGTCTGACATAGGGTTATAACTCTCCCTTAAGCCTAGTACACACAATCAGTTTTTGTTTTTTTTTGTGCGATCCAGTGGGTTGAATGATATGGGTTGAATGATAAAAATACTGACAGCTCAGGTCAGAGCCAAACAGTAGAAAATATGGTGTTACTATGATATGACCCAACACACATGTATACTTACTCATTTTCATGTTAACCATGGTCCAGCTCAATGCAATGTTTTTATCCTGATTTCACAATATTTGTAACAGTGTTATTTTTATTTTTTACTAAGTAATAAATGTATAGATTCATATGATGTTTATACTGATTTTTTCAATGATTGGCCTCATCTAAAGTCCCCTTGACCAATGTTTTCTTCTGTTTTGTCTACACAATTGGGATGGAGGCCAATCGTCTATGGTGCCACGGACCACACTTCTTCTTTTACTTTTTTTTCTTTCCATTCATGAAACAACAAATATGGAAAAATACAAAGTAAAATGAAAATGTATTTTACAGAAAACACTGCACTGAGTAGGGATCTTCACTTTACTTCCACAAGTTGTTTGATTTGGGAGCACATTCAACTACAAATCACTAATTGTGGGATTTACACAGTGAGAACTTTTTGGAAAAGGGGGTCCTTTTAATCACTGTCAATGGACTTATGAAACATTCAACTTATGTTGATTTTTGTATAATGTGTTTGCATAATTGTTTATTTATAGGAGTTTGATATCACTTGTTACCAGCAAGAGCTGTTTGTTCATGGGATTCTAGATTCTTGTGACATTATTATCAATAAAAATGTTTTGCCTATATATATATATATATATACTATTAAAACAATTAGTGCAGAGCACAGGTTTCCTTCAAACCACAGTTACAGTATCTTCTCTTGCCTTCGGTGGCCATAATTCCTACACTCCAGAGATCCTGCAAAGCTTGTAATGAGGTGCCACAAACAGTATTTAAACAAAGACAGCATATGAGAACAGAGCACAGCTGAACACGATCAATTTCTTTATTGATCCAAGAAAAAATTGGGATGTGGTAGCAATGAAAACCTGCTAGATAATTTTCAGAGTAAACAGAGCTAACACGGACAGATAATTAAGACTGCACTGCTCATTCTTCTGGACTCTATATCATGTTTTGGTTTAGTTTTACTTTAAAGGTGAACTTCAGGCAGACACACAAAATCAACTCAGTTATATAATCATAATAAATTGTATGCAAAAAGTTTGCGCACTTTAATATTGGGAGTAGTGGGAGGAGTTTTGCTGATGGCATTAAAAAGTTGGTACGACGGTGAGAAAACTGCATCGCAAAGGAAAGTGACTATGTATAAAAGTGATGTAATTTGTTTTTGAAATTCTTAATAAAAAAGAGTTTTAAAAAGTGCAGAAACTTTTTGAAGAACCCAGGTATAAGTATGTGAATTTTTGTCTTTACCTAGGTTCCTGTAATCTCCTGAACTTCAAAAACCAGAATAGAGGGAGAATTTGGGCACTCAGAGACAATCAGATAAATAAGGGTTCTATTACACTGCCCGGTCAGTCTAAAGCCCCATACACACGATCCGATTGTTGGCCAACAGAGCGTCAGACTTTTGTCCAAAGGGCGTGTGCCAGGTACTTGTCTTGCATACAAACAGTACACAATTGTCGGCCAACAAACAAGAACGTAGTGACGTACTAGATTTACGAGACTACAAAGAGGAAGTTAATTTCTCAGGCACCACCCTTTGGGCTCCTTCTGCTAATTTTATGTTAGTAGAAGTTTGGTGAGTGTTGATTCGCGCTTTTCAGTTTGTGCTTTTCAGTTTGTTTCTGAACGGCCGTTCGTCAACTAGCCATGTTGCGGAATCGGAGGAGAGAATGTGCTATTATTGGGCTTGGAGTTATTGCTTTGACCCAAGTACAGTCCAGGAACAGGATGAGGAGTTCTTGGACCAAAAATCAGTTGCTTAATCTTGACAAATTATGTCATATGCCATTGCTGCGGGAGCTCCAGGAGAATAATCCGGATGATTTTCTGTATTATCTACGGATGACGGATTCCTGCTTTCACCAACTCTTGGCATTGGTGACCCCCTATATTAAGAAGCAGGACACATGCATGAGGGTTGCCATCACTCCAGAGCAAAGGCTCATAGCCACCTTGCGTTTCTTGGCGACAGGGAGAAGTCTCCAGGACCTCAAGTTTACCACTGGGATCTCCCTCCAGGCTCTGGGACTCATTATTCCAGACACCTGCTCAACCATTATTCAAGTACAGTATGTTTGCTAATGTATTTTATTAATTTGTTGATTACATAATTATCAATATTGTAATATGCTGTGAATGTCCTCTTTGTCCTCGTGCATGCTGTAAGCTTTTCCTGCTCTTTTGTTGGCCTACATGCATATTTTCCATAACTAACCTCCCCAGCATGTTATCCTGGGCCCATACACACCTAGCCTAGTAACTCCACAATGTTTTTTGTCAGCTACATTTTGGGGCTTACCCTAAACAACCCCTAAAATGTGTACAAATGTTATTATTGTCCCCAAATTCAGGCAGAGTGCAAGAGACCATTTTTTGGGGCACAAACTCATTTGGAACCCTCCCCCCGAAAAAAATGCAAAGTCAACAAATATTAATACTCTATCTGCTGACTTTGCCAAACCCATACACACTATCCCTCTTTTGTGTTTAAATTTCTGTATAAATTCACCAAACCATGTAGTACAAGGGCCTGCCTGATTACCTACAAATTGTACTATAGAAAGTTTTTGTCTCCTATTATATTGATAGGTATTTTCAGAATGTCAAAATGTGCTGCAATTTGGACAGTGTGGATCCATATTTTTAAATTATGACACTTCTTACCTGTCCACTGGGCTGCCAATAGTGTAAGTAAGGAGGGGCTGGCTAAAGTATTTATGCAAACAGCTCTCATGGAAGTGGAGAGGGTTACCTGTCCAAAACATCTACTCATTTCCTCCCCCCACCCTAAAATTTTGCTAGTAAGCCACCAGAGGGGGAGATGAATCAGATAAGTTGACCTTACCCTTTTGTCTTTAAATATTCATTTAGAAGGGTTCTTTACTGTAAGAGCGGCAAGGATGTGGAATTCCCTTCCACAGGCGATGGTCTCAGCGGGGAGCATTGGTAGCGTCAAGAAACTATTAGATAATCACCTGAATGACCGCAACATACAGGGATATACAATGTAATATAATCACACACATAGGTTGGACTTGATGGACTTGTGTCTTTTTTCAACCTCACCTACTATGTAATTATGTAACTATTTAAGTTTTCTCCTTATGTTTGTGTCAAATTTGCTTGCAATGTTATGTGCAGAAGTAGTAATTTCTTTTTATCTTTTTTTTAATCCACAGTTTCCTTCCAACCCACAGCAATGGCAGGACGTTGCAGCCCAGTTCCACCATCAGTGGGATTTTCCCAACTGTGGTGGTGCTATTGATGGCAAGTAGGGATGAGCTTCGTGTTCGAGTCGAACCCATGTTCGACTCGAACATCGGCTGTTCGATCGTTCGCCGAATTGCGAACGTTATGGGCCGTTCGCGCTAAATTCGTGTGGCGCGTCACGGCCCATAATTCACTGCGGCATCGCAGTGCATTGCTGGCTGATGATTGGCCAAGCATGCACTATGACCCGCATGCTTGGCCAATCACAGCGCCGTCAGTAGAGAGAGCTGTAATTGGCCAAAGCCAGGGTGGCTTTGGCCAATTATGGCTCAGGGGATTTAGTACACACCCCACACTATATAAGGCCGCCTGCACGGCGGCCCTGTGTAGTGTGTGTTCCGGTGTGCTGAGAGATAGAGAGAGAGAGAGACAGTGTCATTTGATTTGAGTTAGATAGATTAGGCAGAACAGTCAGTCAGTTAGCTGCACTTACAGTGTATTGTGTATATATATGCATCCCAGGTGTTGCATATATATATATACACTGTATTCAGTTTAGCTAGATCCGTTCCTGTTATCTTCTATCTAGACTATTTACATTTAATGCAGTGCGTCCTGCTCACAGTGTTCAGCTAGATCCGTTCCTGCTATTTACATTTAGTGCAGTGCGTCCTGCTCACAGTGTTCAGCTAGATCCGTTCCTGTTATCTTCTAGACTATTTACATTTAGTGCAGTGCGTCCTGCTCACAGTGTTCAGCTAGATCCGTTCCTGCAATTTACATTTAGTGCAGTGCGTCCTGCTCACAGTGTTCAGCTAGATCCGTTCCTGCTATTTACATTTAGTGCAGTGCGTCCTGCTCACAGTGTTCAGCTAGATCCGTTCCTGCTATTTACATTTAGTGCAGTGCGTCCTGCTCACAGTGTTCAGCTAGATCCGTTCCTGCTATTTACATTTAGTGCAGTGCGTCCTGCTCACAGTGTTCAGCTAGATCCATTCCTGTTATCTTCTAGACTATTTACATTTAGTGCAGTGCGTCCTGCTCACAGTGTTCAGCTAGATCCGTTCCTGCAATTTACATTTAGTGCAGTGCGTCCTGCTCACAGTGTTCAGCTAGATCCGTTCCTGCTATTTACATTTAGTGCAGTGCGTCCTGCTCACAGTGTTCAGCTAGATCCGTTCCTGCTATTTACATTTAGTGCAGTGCGTCCTGCTCACAGTGTTCAGCTAGATCCGTTCCTGCTATTTACATTTAGTGCAGTGCGTCCTGCTCACAGTGTTCAGCTAGATCCGTTCCTGCTATTTACATTTAGTGCAGTGCGTCCTGCTCACAGTGTTCAGCTAGATCCGTTCCTGTTAAATTCCTACTGACCGGCAGGCTTGTCTGGTTACAGTATATAAAGCTACCTGAAGAAAATTACAGGTGTTCTATTTGATCCTATTAGTACCACGGTCAGGCAGCTAGACTATTTACATTTAGTACAGTGCGTCCTGCTCACAGTGTTCAGCTAGATCCGTTCCTGTTATCTTCCTACTGACAGGCAGGCTTGTCTGGTTACAGTATATAAAGCTACCTGAAGAAAATTACAGGTGTTCTATTTGATCCTATTAGTACCACGGTCAGGCAGCTAGACTATTTACATTTAGTACAGTGCGTCCTGCTCACAGTGTACAGCTAGATCCGTTCCTGTTATCTTCCTACTGACAGGCAGGCTTGTCTGGTTACAGTATATAAAGCTACCTGAAGAAAATTACAGGTGTTCTATTTGATCCTATTAGTACCACGGTCAGGCAGCTAGACTATTTACATTTAGTACAGTGCGTCCTGCTCACAGTGTTCAGCTAGATCCGTTCCTGTTATCTTCCTACTGACAGGCAGGCTTGTCTGGTTACAGTATATAAAGCTACTTGAAGAAAATTACAGGTGTTCTATCCCAGCTTAGTGCAGCTACAGGCCATTAGTATGTCTGGAAGGCCAAGAAGGAGAGGCAGACAGTCACAAGCCAATAAGAGAGGGCAAGCAGGCTCTGTGTCTAGTGCTGGTCGTGGAGACGGTGCATCCTCATCAGCACGTGGCCATGGGACACGCTTGGCCTTTTTTTCGGCAGCTGGCCATGTTGAGCCGCAACATGCGGAAGACTTGGTCGAGTGGATGACCAAGCCGTCCTCATCCTCCTCATCCTCTCTCACCCATGCCCAGGGTGCTTTGTCTGGCAAAGCAGCGGCCTCTTCCCTCAGCTCAATGTCATCAGTGACTCCTTCCCTAGCTCCACCATGTCCTCATGAGGATTCCCTCGAACTGTTTGACCACAGTGTTGGGTACATGCTCCAGGAGGATGCCCAGCGTTTGGAAGGCTCTGATGACGATACTGAGCTCGATGAAGGCAGTAACATGAGCGCGGACAGAGGGGGTGCCCAAGAAGGACAGCAATCTGGCAGTCATGCTCCCCCTGCTGCAGCATACTGCCAGGTTTGCTCCAGTGATGAGGAGGGAGGGGATGATGAGGTCACTGACTCAACGTGGGTGCCTGATAGGAGAGAGGAGGAGGAGGAGGAGGAGGAGGAGGAGGAGGAGGAGGAGGCGGCAGCACATCACCAACGAGGCAGGATGCCCTCCAGGGGCCAGCCTAAGGGCAGCACATTGACTGCATCACACCCCAAAGCTCCACATGTGCACGGCGCTGCAGTCTCTGCGCGTTATTCAAAAAGTTCTTTGGTGTGGGCCTTTTTTGAGACGAGTGCATCAGATCGTACCGCTGCTATTTGCAACATATGTCTCAAGCGTATCTCGCGTGGCCAAAATATCTCCCGCTTGGGTACCACATGCTTGACCAGACATATGTTGACCTGCCATGCAGTTCGTTGGCAAGCGTATCTAAAAGACCCACACCAAAGAACAAAGAGGATCTCTCCTTGCTCCTCATCAGCTGAGATTTCCAACCCCACTAGACCTTCAGTCCTCTCTGAGACCTGCAGTGAGAGGAATGAAGGTGTAGAATTAGGTGTGTCACAGCCAAGTACTTGTGGGCAATCTGCTTTTGGTACACCGACGTCAGATTGTACCAGGCAAATTTCCCTGCCCCAGCTGCTGCACCGCCGAAAGAAGTTTGCTCCCAGCCATCCACATGCCCAGCGGTTGAATGCTAGCTTGGCAAAATTGCTAGCACTTCAACTGCTGCCTTTTCAGTTGGTAGACTCTGCCCCCTTCCGTGAGTTTGTGGAATGTGCGGTTCCTCAGTGGCAGGTACCCAAACGCCACTTTTTCTCACGGAAGGCGATTCCGGCTCTCTACCGGCATGTGGAAGGCAATGTCCATGCCTCGCTGGACAGGGCGGTCAGCGATAAGGTGCATATTACCGCTGACTCATGGTCCAGCAGGCATGGACAGGGACGTTACCTAAGTTTCACGGCGCATTGGGTGACTCTGCTGGCAGCTGGGAAGGATGCAGGACAAGGTGCAGTAGTGTTGGAGGTTGTTCCGCCACCACGCCTCCAAAATGCTGATTGTGACACACCTCTCTCCTCCACCCCCTCCTCTTCTTCTTCCTCCATGGCCTCTTCCTCGGAACCAGCGGTGCTCCGTAGGCGTTCAAGGGGCTACGCAAGTACGCAGGCCAAAAGATGCCATGCGGTGCTTGAGCTGGTGTGCTTGGGGGACAGGAGCCACACTGGGGCAGAGGTTCTGTCAGCTCTGCAGGGGCAGGTTCAGAGGTGGTTGACGCCACGCCAACTTAAGGCAGGAATGGTGGTTTGCGACAATGGCACCAACCTCCTCTCTGCCCTCCGACAGGGACAAATGACCCATGTGCCCTGTTTGGCTCACGTCCTTAACTTGGTGGTGCAGCGGTTCTTGGGCAGGTACCCGGGCTTACAGGATGTCCTGAGGCAGGCCAGGAAAGTCTGTGTGCATTTCCGCCGGTCATATAATGCCAGTGCTCGGCTGACGGACCTCCAAAAGGAGTTTAACCTGCCCAAGAACCGCCTAATCTGTGACATGCCCACCAGGTGGAACTCAACGTTGGCCATGCTGCAGCGGCTGCACACGCAGCAGAGGGCCATCAATGAGTACCTGTGCGACTATGGCACCAGGACAGGGTCAGGGGAGCTTGGTTTTTTTTCCCCACGCCAGTGGGCCATGATCAGGGATGCATGCACTGTCCTGTCACCATTCGAGGAGGCCACGAGGATGGTGAGCAGTGACAGTGCATGCATCAGTGACACTGTCCCCCTTGTCCACCTGTTGGAGCACACGCTGCGTGGAATAATGGACAGGGCACTTGAGGCAGAACAGAGGCAGGAAGAGGAGGACTTCCTTAGCTCTCAAGGCCCCCTTTATCCAGACAGTGTTCCTGCGTGCCCGCCGATCACACAGGAAGAGGACGAGGAGGAAGAGGAGGAGGAGGAAGATTGTGTCAGTATGGAGGTGGAGCCTGGCACTCAGCATCAGCAGCAGTCTTTAAGGGATCAGTCCCAAGAAACACATGGACTTGTACGTGGCTGGGAGGAGGTGGCTGCGGACCATGTCGTTCTTAGTGACCCAGAGGACTCCGGACCGAATGCCTCAGCAAACCTACGCTGCATGGCCTCCCTGATCCTGCAAAGCCTGCGTAAGGATCCTCGTATTCGTGGTATCAAGGAGAAGGACCAATACTGGCTGGCAACCCTCCTTGATCCACGTTACAAGGGTAAGGTTGCGGACCTTATCTTGCCATCGCAGAGGGAGCAGAGGATGAAACATCTTCGGGAGGCCTTGCAGAAAGGTCTGTGCAACGCGTTCCCAGAGACTGGGAGGTTACAAACTCCTGTTTCTGGACAACGTGTTGCTGAGGCTTCGGTCAGTCAAAGAAGGAGCGGTGGAGAAGGTGGCCGTCTGACCGATGCGTTCAGACAATTTTTTGGTCCGCAGCCCCAAGGTATGATCGGTTCCAGCAACCATCGCCAGCGTCTGTTTTACATGGTGCAGGAATACCTAGGGGCAAGATCAGACTTGGACACCTTTCCCACCGAAAATCCTCTGGGTTACTGGGTCTTGAGGATGGATCACTGGCCAGAGCTTGCACAGTATGCAATTGAGCTACTGGCCTGTCCTGCATCCAGCGTTCTTTCGGAACGCACATTCAGTGCTCCTGGAGGCGTGGTAACCGATCACAGGGTGCGTCTGTCCACCGACTCGGTCGATCGGCTGACCTTCATAAAAATGAATGAGTCTTGGATCACCACCAGCTACCAAGCACCTGATGCTGATGTAACCGAATAATTTTTTTTGAAATCTCAGATCCCTTCAAAGACTGCCTATGCTGATGCTGAGTGACTATCCCTGAGTAATTATCCTCTTCCTCCTCAATCATCACGCTGATAGCTTGTAAGAACATTTTTGGTTCTGGGCGCCACCACCAGTGCCTAAGGCACAATTTTTCAGCCCCTGTTTAACAGGGGCGTGTAATTACAATTTTTGATGTAATACTTTGCAGCAGGGCTCGTTCCTGCATTCCAACTAGAGTGTCTGTGAGGGGTTGCAGTGTTGTGGCACCAGCACCAGTGCCTAGGGCCCAATTTTTCTGCCCCTGTCTAACAGGGGCGTGTAATTACAATTTTTGATGCAATACTTTGCAGCAGGGCTCGTTCCTGCGTTCCAACTAGAGTGTCTGTGAGGGGTTGCAGTGTTGTGGCACCAGCACCAGTGCCTAAGGCCCAATTTTTCTGCCCCTGTCTAACAGGGGCGTGTAATTACAATTTTTGAAGCAATAATTTGCAGCAGGGCTCGTTCCTGCGTTCCAACTAGAGTGTCTGTGAGGGGTTGCAGTGTTGTGGCACCAGCACCAGTGCCTAAGGCCTAATTTTTCAGCTCCTGTTCAACAGGGGCATGTAATTACAATTCTTGATCTAATATTTCACAGCAGGGCCCTGTGAGGGCTTACAGTGTTGTGGCCACAGCAACACCTAAGGCCCAAATTTCTGCTGAGTATATAGGGCAGGACCCTACTTTCAAACATCTAACTTACAAACGACTCCTACTTGCAAACGGAAGGAGACAACAGGAAGTGAGATGAAATCTACCCCTAGGAAGGGAAATTCTCTCCTGTAAGAGTTAATATGGGAAAACAATTTCTCCTTTCCACTGATGCTTTCCAATCCTTGTTCCACAAAAAAACCCAAATTTTCAAAAAACATTTTTCATTGGGACAAAAAAGTGAGGTGAAATCTTCTGAAGAGGAGGAAAGACAGCAAAACAAATGTCACAGGGGTGATAACCCTTCCCTATGTTTTCCAAAAAGCTTAGAAAAGATTTTTTGGCTGGAGCTAAACACGTTAAAAATGTTCAAAATTACAAACAGATTCTACTTAACAACAAACCTACAGTCCCTGTCTTGTTTGCACCGCCTGTATACTGCTGTTCAGAGTATATAGGGCCTGGTGGCCCCACACCTTTCCTTATTTTAATTTGGGTGCGGGGTTCCCCTTAATATCCATACAAGACCCAAAGGGCCTGGTAATGGACTGGGGGGTACCCATGCCGTTTGTCTCACTGATTTTCATCCATATTGCCATGACCCGACATGACATTAAACCCGCAAGCAGTTTTAAATGAGATTTTTTCCTTTAAAAATGACATTTGGTGCAGGGACTGTTCTAAACATGGGAAACACGCGTCACTTTACAGGCATACTATAGACACCCCCCAGGTACGATATTTAAAGGAATATTTCACTTTTTTTTTTTTACTTTAAGCATCATTAAAATCACTGCTCCCGAAAAAACGGCCGTTTTTAAAAGTTTTTTTTGCATTGATACATGTCCCCTGGGGTAGGACCCGGGTCCCCAAACCCTTTTTAGGACAATACCATGCAAATTAGCCTTTAAAATGAGCACTTTTGATTTCGAACGTTCGAGTCCCATAGACGTCAATGGGGTTCTAACGTTCGTGCGAACTTTCGGTCCGTTCGCGGGTTCTGGTGCGAACCGAACCGGGGGGTGTTCGGCTCATCCCTAATGGCAAGCATGTCCGGATTGTCCCACCACCCAACTCTGGCTCATATTGTTTTAATTATAAAGGCTTTTGCAGCATAGTCATGCTAGCTGCAGTGTTTGCCAACTATGAGTTTTTGTATCTGGATGTTGAGAAGAACGGCCGCAACTCTGATGGAAGAGTGATTATACAGACAGAGCTCTACAAGCGGCTCCAGAATGGCACCTTAAACTTGCCACCTGCTGAGGAGAATGTTGAAGGCCTCAATTTTGTTTTTGTGGCAGATGAGGCCTTTGTCTAGGGGAGCATCTGATGAAGCCATTTCCTATGAGGAACCTCAACCCAGAGCAGATAATATTCAATTACAGTCTCTCTCATGCCAGAAGGATGGTCAAAAACGCGTTTGGCATCCTATCGAGTCGTTTTAGGCTGTTTTTGACTCCAATCAACCTGGCACTCTACAAGATCAACCATGTAGTCCTGTGCTGTTGTATTTGACATAATTTTTTAAGGAGGAATGTGACTAGCTACCTTGCCTCACTGCCAAGTGACGTGGACCCTGCAGTGGTAGGCCCAGCTGAAGAGGCTGCAGCTCTATTGAAAATGCCCTAAAGGCTATTGAAAATGTCCGTGCTAGATTGCCCTCACAAATTGCCAGAGATTCATGGCAGAAATACCTAGATTATTTTGTGGGTAGAGGAGCAGTGGCTTGGCAGCAAATTGTAGCTGATTATGCCTAATATAATTTTGAGATCATAAACTCAAATTTCATTTGAACTACTGTTGTCTGTGTTTCCTATCTTTCGAATATGTTCACAAATGGGCTTTATTTTGGCTACTTGCTCCAATAGTGCAAATGTACCTTATTTGCTACATGAGATGACAATATCTTCTTTAGCTAACTATTATGGTGTGCTGTGGGTCTGCTACACACACACAATGTTTTTGTCCTTAATGGATCTAATGCATGAAGTTCAAAAACATTATGCCTTTTCAACTCTTATAATTTTTTTGAGGACTAAAAATTGCAGGAGTTGGCCACATTTAAGAGCACATTGTCACTGTAACTACAACAACTTAACAAATACACTGGTATTGAGCTTTGAAATAAGTCACACATTGAAATAAGCCACACATTGTTTAGTAAAAAACAATTTACTCAAAGCACATTCACATATGCGTTTTAAGGTTTTAAAACAAACCAACATCTTGGTGTATAACATGTATGTTTTGCATTATTTCCCCTTTTTTGGGGCTAAACAGGCATGTTCAAAAACATTAGCTACACATTCCAAACTTAGGAACTTACAAAGTTCGATTTTGGTAAAGTGAAGGCCAAATGAGACATTAGTATCCCAAGACTGTGTGGATGTTGCCTTCCTCATATGGGGCGATCTCACCCCTTTAAAAGCCAAAATTTGAAGCCACATACACGTAGAGGCATAACAATTAAATTACCCTTATGATTCCATGCCACAAATGTGTGTAGTTACAAACATCTTTTTTACTAAACCCACAAAACAAACAGTGTGTCAACATGTGCTATCTCACATCACAGGGTATCAATGGATATGTTTTGGGGGTACAACCCCTTCCTCTGAGCTTTTTTAGTTATGAGGAAGGGGATGCACCCCGAAAACGCGTCCATTGATACCCAGTTATAGTAGATAGCATGTAGATACATGTTGACACACTGTGTGTTTTGTGGCTTTTGGCAAACTAGATGTATGGAAATACACACATTTTAGGCAATTTGGGAGCACCTTCACATTTTCGGTTTTATATTCTTAAAACACTGAAAAATTACAATTCACATTAGTTAGGGCAGTGTTTCCCATCTCTCCTCCTCAAGATGCAAACCCAGGTCATGTTTTCTATACTTGTAGAATTTGGCACAGGTGATGCTGTCATGTTCACTGTTAGTAATTCGCACAGTTGTTTTTAGACTGAAGAAAATACAGAAAACATGACCTTGTTTCCCCGTGACGTCAGCCATATAACAGTTGTCACCCAGAAGAAGCATCACTTGGCTGGAGCCTCCCATGGAGGCGGAACTGTAGCAGCTCTTTTTTTTTCTTTTTCAGTCCGTCGGGCAGTGTGGATTTACATCGCAAGACATTTTAATTTTTTTATCTTTTAATAAAAGACTTGTCCCAAGCTGTCTCTTGTCTTTTTTACCATTTTTGACACTTTTTTTGTGAAATGGTAGGGGTACCCCATTACCAATTCACATAGGGGGGTGGGATCTGGGGGTCTCCTTGTTAAAGGGGGCTTCCAGATTCCGATAAGCCCCCCCGGCCACATACCCCCACAACCACCGGGCAAGGGTTGTGGGGATGAGGCCCTTGTCCCCATCAACATGGGAATAAGGTGCTTTGGGGTCAGACCCCAAAGCACCCTCTCCATGTTGAGGGCATGTGGCCTAGTATGGTTCACGAGGGGGGCACTCTCTCACCCCCCCTTTTCCTGCAGCCTGCCAGGTTGCGTGCTCAGATAAGGGTCTGGTATGGATCTTGGGGGGATCCCTACGCCATTTTTTTTTAATTTTGGCGCAGGTTTCCCCTTGAAATCCATATCAGACCTGAAGGGTCTGGTATGGATTGTGGGGGGACCCCTATGCCATTTTTTTTTCAATTTGGTGCAGGGTTCCCCTTAATTGCCACTTTACAGGCATACTATAGACACCCCCAGGCGTGATATTTAACCACTTCAGCCCCGGAAGGTTTTACCCCCTTCCTGACCAGAGCACTTTTTACAATTCGGCACTGCGTCGCTTTAACTGCTAATTGCGCGGTCATGCAATGCTGTACCAAAACGAAATTTGCGTCCTTTTCTTCCCACAAATAGAGCTTTCTTTTGATGGTATTTGATCACCTCTGCCGTTTTTATTTTTTGCGCTATACACGGAAAAAGACCGAAAATTTTGAAAAAAAATGATATTTTCTACTTTTTGTTCTAAAAAAAATCCAATAAACTCAATTTTAGTCATACATTTAGGCCAAAATGTATTCGGCCACATGTCTTTGGTAGAAAAAATGTCAATAAGTGTATATTTATTGGTTTGCGCAAAAGTTATAGCGCCTACAAACTAGGGTACATTTTCTGGAATTTACACAGCCTTTAATTTATGACTGCCTATGTCGTTTCTTGAGGTGCTAAAATGGCAGGGCAGTACAAAACCCCCACAAATGACCCCATTTTGGAAAGTAGACACCCCAAGGAATTTGCTGAGAGGCATGTTGAGCCCATTGAATATTCATTTTTTTTGTCCCAAGTGATTGAATAATGACAAAAAAAAAAAATTACAAAAAGTTGTCACTAAATGATATATTGCTCACACAGGCCATGGGCATATGTGGAATTGCACCCCAAAATACATTTAGCTGCTTCTCCTGAGTATGGGGATATCACATGTGTGGGACTTTTTGGGAGTCTATCCGCGTACGGGGCCCCGAAAACCAATCACTGCCTTCAGGATTTCTAAGGGCGTACATTTTTGATTTTACTCCTCACTACCTATCACAGTTTTGAAGGCCATAAAATGCCCAGATGGCATAAAACCCCCCCCCAAATGACCCCATTTTGGAAAGTAGACACCCCAAGCTATTTGCTTTGAGGCATGTTGAGTCCATGGAAAGTTTTATATTTTGACACAAGTTGCGGGAAAGTGACAAATTTTTTTTTTTTTTTTTGCACAAAGTTGTCACTAAATGATATATTGCTCACACAGGCCATGGGCATATGTGGAATTGCACCCCAAAATACATTTAGCTGCTTCTCCTGAGTACGGGGATACCACATGTGTGGGACTTTTTGGGAGCCTAGCCGCGTACGGGGCCCCGAAAACCAATCACTGCCTTCAGGATTTCTAAGGGCGTACATTTTTGATTTTACTCCTCACTACCTATCACAGTTTTGAAGGCCATAAAATGCCCAGATGGCATAAAACCCCCCCCCAAATGACCCCATTTTGGAAAGTAGACACCCCAAGCTATTTGCTTTGAGGCATGTTGAGTCCATGGAAAGTTTTATATTTTGACACAAGTTGCGGGAAAGTGACAAATTTTTTTTTTTTTTTTTGCACAAAGTTGTCACTAAATGATATATTGCTCACACAGGCCATGGGCATATGTGGAATTGCACCCCAAAATACATTTAGCTGCTTCTCCTGAGTACGGGGATACCACATGTGTGGGACTTTTTGGGAGCCTAGCCGCGTACGGGGCCCCGAAAACCAATCACTGCCTTCAGGATTTCTAAGGGCGTACATTTTTGATTTTACTCCTCACTACCTATCACAGTTTCGGAGGCCATGGAATGCCCAGGTGGCACAACCCCCCCCCCCAAATGACCCCATTTTGGAAAGTAGACACCCCAAGCTATTTGCTGAGAGGCATGGTGAGTATTTTGCAGCTCTCATTTGTTTTTGAAAATAAAGAAAGACGAGAAAAAAAAAATTTTTTTTTCTTTTTTCAATTTTCAAAACTTTGTGACAAAAAGTGAGGTCTGCAAAATACTCACTATACCTCTCATCAAATAGCTTGGGGTGTCTACTTTCCAAAATGGGGTCATTTGGGGGGGTTTTTTGCCACCTGGGCATTCCATGGCCTCCAAAACTGTGATAGGCAGTGAAGAGTGAAATCAAAAATTTACGGCCTTAGAAAGCCTGAAGGCGGTGCTTGGTTTTCGGGGTCCCGTACGCGTCTAGGCTCCCAAAAAGTCTCACACATGTGGTATCCCCGTACTCAGGAGAAGCAACAGAATGTATTTTGGGGTGTAATTTCACATATCCCCATGGCATGTTTGAGCAATATATCATTTAGTGACAACTTTGCGTAAAAAAAAATAAAAAAAATAAAAAATTGTCTCTTTCCCGCAACTTGTGTCACAATATAAAATATTCCATGGACTCGACATGCCTCTCAGCAAATAGCTTGGGGTGTCTACTTTCCAAAATGGGGTCATTTGGGGGGGTTTTGAACTGTCCTGGCATTTTATGCACAACATCTAGAAGCTTATGTCACACATCACCCACTCTTCTAACCACTTGAAGACAAAGCCCTTTCTGACACTTTTTGATTACATAAAAAAATAATTTTTTTTTGCAAGAAAATTACTTTGAACCCCCAAACATTATATATTTTTTTAAAGCAAATGCCCTACAGATTAAAATGGTGGGTGTTTCATTTTTTTTTTTCACACAGTATTTGCGCAGCGATTTTTCAAACGCATTTTTTGGGGAAAA
Organism: Aquarana catesbeiana; assembly: GCF_042186555.1. Taxonomy (NCBI): domain Eukaryota; kingdom Metazoa; phylum Chordata; class Amphibia; order Anura; family Ranidae; genus Aquarana; species Aquarana catesbeiana. The sequence goes on along the minus strand of NC_133329.1, from coordinate 276,912,920 downwards.
AACACACTTTTTTAAATTTTAATGCATTAAACACACTATATTGCCCAAATGTTTGATGAAATAAAAAAGATGATCTTAGGGCGAGTACATGGATACCAAACATGACATGCTTTAAAATTGCGCACAAACGTGCAGTGGCGACAAACTAAATACATTTTTAAAAGCCTTTAAAAGCCTTTACAGGTTACCACTTTAGATTTACAGAGGAGGTCTACTGCTAAAATTACTGCCCTCGATCTGACGTTCGCGGTGATACCTCACATGCATGGTGCAATTGCTGTTTACATTTGACGCCAGACCGACGTTTGCGTTCGCCTTAGCGCGAGAGCAGGGGGGACAGGGGTGCTTTTTTTTTTTTTTTTTTTTTTCTTTATTATTATTATTTTTTTATCTTATTTTTAAACTGTTCCTTTCATTTTTTTTTTTTTTTAAATCATTTTATTGTTATCTCAGGGAATGTAAATATCCCCTATCATAGCAATAGGTAGTGACAGGTACTCTTTTTTGCAAAAATTGGGGTCTATTAGACCCTAGATTTCTCCTCTGCCCTCAAAGCATCTGACCACACCAAGATCGGTGTGATAAAATGCTTTCCCAATTTCCCAATGGCGCTGTTTACATCCGGCGAAATCTAAGTCATAAAATGCTCGTAGCTTCCGGTTTCTTAGGCCATAGAGATGTTTGGAGCCACTCTGGTCTCTTATCAGCTCTATGGTCAGCTGGCTGAATCACCGGCTGCATTCTCAGGTTCCCTGTTGAGACAGGAGAGCCAGAGAAAAACACGGAAGACGTTGGGGGGGGGGCATTCCCTCCCACTGCTTGTAAAAGCAGTCTAGAGGCTAATTAGCTGCTAGGATTGCTTTTACATGAAAGCCGATCGCTGGCTGAAAAGAATGATACCAAGATAATACCTAAACCTGCAAGCATCATTCTGGTATAACCACTCAAAGTCGTGAATGGCGTACCTGAAGACAAAAAAATGGTTAACAATAAAGCACAGTAAACGGTAAGGTATAAAAAATTGCATACCTGAAAAGCAAACATGATAAAACATAATAACAATAAAACATTGCAGAATAGAATACAGTAAAAAAGAGCAGAACAATAGAGAGAGAATAGAGAGAGAGAGAACAATAAAACAACTATTATTTTTTTATTTTATATTTTTGTTTGTGTTTTTTTTTTTTTTTTTACACTTTTTTTGTAACTAACTTTTATAACTGTAACCGGTTCCAGGTTCGGGTTTCTCAAAATGCGATGGCATCTTGGGAGACCCTGTGAAAGTGTGCCTAGTCTGTGCAATGCTGTACCCTACGCTAATACTCAACTAGTGTATGGTAGCGTTCAAAACATTCACCAATGCAAAGACCAGGATTGTCAGGACAGGAGGGACAATAATAGTGGGTGTCACGCCTATATCCGCGCTTGCTGCAGACACAACATCTTTTTTGGGGGGGTTCGCTGGGTAGGGGTACTCGGGAGGACATAAAGAAAATGCCTCTCATGCAGCCGACTGCATTTGGTTGGGGATGTGAATGGGGGAAGTACGGGCGCTGCAGAAGCGGTGGGTTCCCAATTAGGATTGGCGAATGCAGCAGGAAGGGCACTATGGACACGACGGGCCTGTGTTTGTCTTCTTGGTGGCAGCGGGACACTACTTGTGCTTGCCACCTCACCAGCTTGAACTGCATTTATGGGACTCGCCACGTTACCAAGTGTTACTGCAGTGCTGGCATAGTTGCCAACATTGTAAAAAAAAAATGTGGGACACTTTTGTGGCTGTAGGCGGAGCTGTCCAATAATTAGGGGGCGGGGCATTCGTCAGCAGGCGTGGGCTGGGAAAAACAGACAAGTGCGGCGCCGAAAAATGGGCGTGGTTTACGTGAAATTGTGGGCGTGGCTTAAATGGGCGTGGCTCTAGAGGGTGTGGTTAGAGTCTGAAATGAATGAGGGATGGAGAGGGGGAGAGAGGGATGGAGAGGGGGAGAGAGGGGGAGAGAGAGGGAAATGACGGGACAGCAGCCCCAGATCCTACACAATAGAAATCTGTGTATTCTAGAAAGTTTAACAATCAGCAGATAAAGATACTCCAAACACCTGGTGTTAATGCTTCAATCATCCCGGCACCATGGTTGTTATGGTGTCAGGATGATTGAAGCGCATTATTTCTATTATTATATTGTAATATAAAATGAAATCATTCAACTCACCATAATGCAGAATCAGTGGGATCCCTGAGCGTGTCACCAGCCACGTCGCCTGCCACCAGCCGTCCGTCCTTGCTTCAGATGTCCGAGCAGAGTCCGTCCTTGCATCAGGTGCCCCCAGCGGAGCCCCCCTCACATCAGGAGTCCCCGGCGGAGCCCCCCCTCACATCAGGTGTCCCCGGCGGAGCCCCCCCTCACACCAGGAGTCCCCGGCAGAGCCCCCCCTCACATCAGGTGTCCCCGGCGGAGCCCCCCCTCACACCAGGAGTCCCCAAGGGAGCCCCCCTCACACCAGGAGTCCCCGGCGGAGCTCCCCCTCACATCAGGTGTCCCCGGCGGAGCTCCCCCTCACATCAGGAGTCCCCGGCGGAGCTCCCCCTCACATCAGGAGTCCCCGGCGGAGCCCCCCCTCACATCAGGAGTCCCCGGCGGAGCCCCCCCTCACATCAGGTGTCCCCGGCGGAGCCCCCCCTCACACCAGGAGTCCCCAAGGGAGCCCCCCTCACACCAGGAGTCCCCGGCGGAGCCCCCCCTCACATCAGGTGTCCCTGGCGGAGCTCCCCCTCACATCAGGAGTCCCCAAGGGAGCCCCCCTCACACCAGGAGTCCCCGGCGGAGCTCCCCCTCACATCAGGTGTCCCCGGCGGAGCCCCCCCTCACATCAGGAGTCCCCGGCGGAGCCCCCCCTCACATCAGGTGTCCCTGGCGGAGCTCCCCCTCACATCAGGAGTCCCCAAGGGAGCCCCCCTCACACCAGGAGTCCCCGGCGGAGCTCCCCCTCACATGAGGTGTCCCCGGCGGAGCCCCCCTCACATCAGGAGTCCCCGGCGGAGCCCCCCCTCACATCAGGTGTCCCCGGCGGAGCCCCCCCTCACACCAGGAGTCCCCAAGGGAGCCCCCCTCACACCAGGAGTCCCCGGCGGAGCTCCCCCTCACATCAGGTGTCCCTGGCGGAGCTCCCCCTCACATCAGGAGTCCCCGGCGGAGCCCCCCCTCACATCAGGAGTCCCCGGCGGAGCCCCCCTCACATCAGGTGTCCCCGGCGGAGCCCCCCCTCACACCAGGAGTCCCCAAGGGAGCCCCCCTCACACCAGGAGTCCCCGGCGGAGCTCCCCCTCACATCAGGTGTCCCTGGCGGAGCTCCCCCTCACATCAGGAGTCCCCGGCGGAGCCCCCCCTCACATCAGGAGTCCCCGGCGGAGCCCCCCCTCACATCAGGTGTCCCTGGCGGAGCCCCCCTCACACCAGGAGTCCCCAAGGGAGCCCCCCTCACACCAGGAGTCCCCGGCGGAGCCCCCCCTCACATCAGGTGTCCCTGGCGGAGCTCCCCCTCACATCAGGAGTCCCCAAGGGAGCCCCCCTCACACCAGGAGTCCCCGGCGGAGCTCCCCCTCACATCAGGTGTCCCCGGCGGAGCCCCCCCTCACATCAGGAGTCCCCGGCGGAGCCCCCCCTCACACCAGGAGTCCCCAAGGGAGCCCCCCTCACACCAAGAGTCCCCGGCGGAGCTCCCCCTCACATCAGGTGTCCCTGGCGGAGCTCCCCCTCACATCAGGAGTCCCCAAGGGAGCCCCCCTCACACCAGGAGTCCCCGGCGGAGCTCCCCCTCACATGAGGTGTCCCCGGCGGAGCCCCCCTCACATCAGGAGTCCCCGGCGGAGCCCCCCCTCACATCAGGTGTCCCCAGTGCCCCCCCTTCACATCAGGTGTCCCCAGTGCCCCCCCACTCACATCAGGTGTCCCCAGTGCCCCCCCCACTCACATCAGGTGTCCCCAGTGTCCCCACTCACATCAGGTGTCCCCAGTGTCCCCCCCACTCACATCAGGTGTCCCCAGTGCCCCCCCCCCTCACATCAGGTGTCCCCAGTGCCCCCCCACTCACATCAGGTGTCCCCAGTGCCCCCCCCACTCACATCAGGTGTCCCCAGTGTCCCCCCCACTCACATCAGGTGTCCCCAGTGCCCCCCCCCACTCACATCAGGTGTCCCCAGTGCCCCCCCACTCACATCAGGTGTCCCCAGTGCCCCCCTCACATCAGGTGTCCCCAGTGCCCCCCCCCACTCACATCAGGTGTCCCCAGTGCCCCCCCCACTCACATCAGGTGTCCCCAGTGCCCCCCCCTCACATCAGGTGTCCCCAGTGCCCCCCCCCACTCACATCAGGTGTCCCCAGTGCCCCCCCACACTCACATCAGGTGTCCCCAGTGTCCCCACTCACATCAGGTGTCCCCAGTGCCCCCCCACACTCACATCGTGTCCCACAGCGGTGCGCGCGCTCACCCCCCACCTAGAACCCCCGCCCCTTTCCATATCAGACTGGCAGCGGGGCGGGGGGTAGGCGGGCCGAGGCGGAGCGGGGCGAGGCGGAGCGGGGCGGGCCGAGGCGGAGCGGGGCAGGGGGTGGGCGGCGACGCAGAAGCTTCGTCTAGCCTCCCCCCAGCCGTCTTCCTGAACTTCAACAAAATGGCGGCCGGCGGAGACAATGTCTCCGCCGGCCGCCGACCTCTAGCGGCGGCGGCGGCGGCGGCGGCGGCGGCGGCGGTTTCAAAAACCGGAACCAAATTTTTCGGGACATTTCCCGGGACACCACAAATCCGGGAATGAAGTCCACGTCCCGGGAATGTCCCGGGAAATTCGGGACAGTTGGCAGCTATGTGCTGGTTTGACTACGACTGGGGTGTACTAGGCCGCTGGTGCTTGCCAGTTCACCAAAACGCTACCAAAAAAACTGTTAGCGATCGCAGGGATCAGGCCTGACTCTGCGAACGCTGCAGTTATGCGTTTAGTGTTTTGTAAGTGTCAGTGATCGATCGATACTGCACTTGGGTGGGCTGGGCTGGGCCGGGCGGAGGGGCAAAACGCAGGTGCTAGCAGGTATCTGGGCTGATCCCGCTAACACTGCGTTTGTGGGAACCCTAAACTGCTGGGGACGCTAGTATAGATCTGATCAGATACTATACCACTAAGGGAGGTGTACGGTGCGCACGTGGGTGTTAGCGGTACTGGCGCTAACCTGACGCTGCCTGGGGCTGGTGCTTGCCAGTTCACCAAAACGCTACCAAGAAAACTGTTAGCGATCGCAGGGATCAGGCCTGACTCTGTGAACGCTGCAGTTATGCATTTAGTGTTTTGTAAGTGACAGTGATCGATCGATACTGCACTTGGGTGGGCTGGGCCGGGCAGAGGGGAAAAACGCAGGTGCTAGCGGGTATCTGGGCTGAACCCGCTAACACTGCGTTTTTGGGAACCCTAAACTGCTGGGGATACTATACCACTAAGGGAGGCGTATGCTGCGTGCGTGGGTGTTAGCGGTACTGGCGCTAATCTGACGCTGCCTGGGGCGACGCATATCACCGCCGGGCGATCAGGGGGCTAAACCTTTATTAGGTAATAAACGGCGGGTGCCCTGACACTATAAAAAATAAACGAACTAACCAGCGTCACCCGTAACGGTTATACGGTAATCAGTGGTGAAAGGGTTAACTAGGGGGCAATCAAGGGGTTAAAACATTTATTAGGTAGTATATGGGGGTCCCTGTCACTATAAAACGCTGACGGCGAACCTAAATATTTACCTCCCTAACTAGCGTCACCAGCGACACTAATACAGCGATCAGAAAAATGATCGCTTAGTGACACTGGTGACAGGGGGTGATCAAGGGGTTAAAACTTTATTAGGGGGGGGTTAGGGGGGTATCCTAGACCTAAAGGGGGGTAATACTCACTGCCCTAACACTGTAACTGTCACAAACTGACACCATGCAGTAATCAGAAAAAAAAAATACTGCTTGCTGTCAGTTTGTGACGGGGGGGTGATTGGGGGGGGATCGGGGGGGGATCGGGGGTGTAAAGTATGCCTGGCATGTTCTACTGTGTGTGTGTTGTGCACTCACATGTCTTCTCTCCTCGGCGCTGGGACGGAAACTGCCAAGCCGAGGAGAGATGACATCACATCCTCTGCCTGTGTGAAACTACACACAGGCAGGGGAGGATTCCGATTGGCTGGGAGCGATCGCGAGGGGGGGGCCTTGATCGGATGGTCTCCCCCTCGCCTCCCGACGCTCCCAGTCAAATGCCGACCGCCGCTGGCACCGGGGGGGGTCCGATAGGACCCCCCGCCCGCGGGAGGCAGATCACGTACAGGTACGTGATTCTGCCTGCCCGTGCCATTCTGCCGCCGTATATGTGCGTTAGGCGGTCGGCAAGTGGTTAAAGGAATATTTCATTTTTATTGTTTCAATTTAAGCATTAAAAAAATCACTGCTCCCGTAAATACGGCCGTTTTTTTTTTAAAAATTGATACATGTCCCCTGGGGCAGGACCCAGTTCACCAAACACTTTTTATGACAATAACTTGCATATAACCCTTTAAAATGAGCACTTTTGATTTTTCATGTTAGTGTCCCATAGACTTTAATGGTGTTCTGGCAGCTTTTGAATTTGCCCAGAACACCGCAAATTGTTCGGTGTTCGCCGAACATCCGAACAACCAAAGTTCGGCCTGAACTTATGCTCGGGCCAAATCGTTCGCCCATCCCTACTGAGGAGTACTTTAACCGGTTCAATACAGGGCATTTTCACCCCCTTCCTTCCCAGACCAATTTTTAGTTTTCAGCGCTGTCGCACTTTAAATGACAATTGCGCGGTCCTGCGACGTTGTACCCAAACAAAATTGATGTCCTTTTTTCCCCACAAATAGAGCTTTCTTTTGGTGGTATTTGATCACCTCTGCGGTTTTTATTTTTTGCGCTATAAACAAAAGAAGAGCGACAATTTTGAAAAAAACACAATATATTTTACTTGTTGCTATAATAAATATCCCAATTTTTTCTTAAAAAAAACAATTTTTTCCTCAGTTTCGGCCGATACGTATTCTTCTACATATTTTTGGTAAAAAAAAAAATCGCAATAAGCGTATATTGATTGGTTTGCGCAAAAGTTATAGCGTCTACAAAATACGGGATAGATTTATGGCATTTTTTAAAAAAAATATTTATTTATTTTTTTTACTAGTAATAGCGGCGATCGCGATTTTTTTTCATGACTGCAACATTATGGCGGACACATCGGACACAGTTTTTGGGACCATTCACATTTATGCAGCGATCAATGCTATAAAATTGCATTGATTACTGTATAAATGTGACAGGCAGGGAAGGGGTTAACCACTAGGGGGAGACGAGGGGTTAAATGTTTCCTAAGGGAGTGATTCTAACTGTAGGGGGAGGGGACACACAAGAGGAGGAAACCGATCGGTGTTCCTCTGTACTGGGAACACAGATCGGTCTCCTCTCAACTGACAGGACATGGATCTGTGTGTTTACACACACAGATCCACGGTCCAGCCCGGTTAACAGGCAATCGCGGCCGCCGGGCACACGCACCGGGTCCTGAGCAATGCGGCGCGCGCCCCCTAGACGGCCGCGAAGCCCGGGCCGTCATATGACGTCCACCCAGGATGGGAGATCCCATCTGTGGACATCATATTACTATGGCCGGGTAGGGAAGTGGTTAAAAAGGGAGCTGAACAAGGTCATGGACTCACAGAGATCTGGAGCATCAGAAGATGACATATATTTCCCAGGCCACAGTTTTTGACCGACCAGACAGAGCCCAGGCCATCGCTGTCTACGCTCCCTTTGACATCTGCTGAGGCCACAGCTCCTGAGGTCCACACAGATCTTGCTGCACAGGATGAAGATGTGGAGGAGCCCAGCTTGACCCAGGTATAGCATTGTTGAACATATTTGTATCCAAAAATACAATGATGATAACTAGACGTTATTGTTAAAATATTTCTGCCTTAACAAAGTAGTTTCCATATCAATAGACAGTAGTGACCAAAAATGATTTGAACAAGAATAAAAATTGCTGGGGTATGAATGATAGTCTTTTCTTTTTGTCCACATTCAATTTGCAACAGTGAGGAGATCAAAATTGTGTGTGATTGATGACCAAACCCTAACCAAAAATTAAAATTATGTCCCATTTTCAAAAACAGGAAAGTGTAAGTCAGCAGGAGCCCATGGCCAGCAGCCAGACGGAGTCCCAGATCCCTCCCCTACACCCTCCTGCTAAAAGGGCCAGGAAGAGCAGGAATCTGGTCGAGGCCACAGTTACCTTCCTCAGCCATGCCACTACTGCTATCCGGACAGACCCAGATGTGGCTGAAGCATTTGGGTGTCTGACGGCAAACAAATTAAGGGAGATGGTTGTTGAGCAAAGGAGAAGATGTGAGGAACTCATCCTGCAGCTCCTCAACAAGGGGGTGAGAGGCCCAATGTCTGAAAAAATACACATTTTGGATTTTGAGGCCCCACTTCCACCACCTCCACAGCCACCCCACCCACCATAGCAGCATGGCAGACAGTGGCGATACCAGCCACAAGACCCAAAACAAGGCCGCTGAACTGGGGATCTTCAACCCTTCACCAATTACTAATTTCTTTTTTTTTGTTTTGGAATAATCACAATAAAAAAAAATTACGTAGAATAATACTTGGCTATGTGTTTTACTTCAAATGACAGTTTTGGGAGTAGGCAGTTACATTTAAAAAAATATAAGGTAAAATTAACAAGGGACACCAACATAGTTGTATCTTTGATCTTAAAAACTACAGGATAATGATGTTGTGGTAACTTGCCCCCCCCCCCCCCCAAAAAAAAACAAGCATAATAATATCATTCTTGATATCACTAGAGTAAAAAAGCCTTTTAAAATACGTTTGGCAGACCTCCATCAGTATCACCAGCAAAGCAGCGTCATTATTATCCCATTAAAGAAGAAGAGAATGTGTGCTGCATTTCGACATTTCATAATTTGCCGCGTCACGAATGTTAATTCTCCATTATGAACACTAGTTTACAAGACCGACCACTTCAGGCTCGTCCTTGCTTCCGAGCATGCGTGTTTGTACATTTGAACTTTTGTGTGACGAACTTGTTTACAGACGAGACAAAAATCTGACAACAGACCGTTGTCCGATGAAAATTTACTAGCCTACCATCCAACATTTGTTGGCTGAAAGTTGGACAACAATTGTCTGATGGAGTGTACTAGCGGTTGGATTTTAGGCAGTCTGTCATCACACAATTCCCTGCTGAAAATCCGATCGTGTGGCTTAACACTGCGAAGAAGCTTGGAGGGGAGCAGATCATTAGGCTCCTACACTGTCCAATCAGCAGCATGTGGATGGATCCTTGACAACACTATTTTCATACACTGTGGTGGAGATTATGGACAGATTGCACAGAATTTCAATTTCAAGTAACTATTTAGCTGTTTGCCAACCTAATCCAGGCCACCATTATGTGGTAGATTTATAGTGGGAATTACACCTATGCAACCTGGGATAATGCACAATGATCCAAAGGGGTTCATTACACAGGTATAGTGGGAGTCATATGGAGGTCAGGTGGCCATGACCTTTCCCTCCACTAATTGTCTTCTGAGCTCATCTGTTGGGCAATTCAGTGCAGAAAGGTATAATACATTCTAGCTTGTTTCAGATATATGGTGCATGTTTTACCATACACACTAGAAGAAACCTGAAAGTGAAATGTGTATATTTAACAAAACATTGGGGTTGACTTACTAAACACAAATAGACTATTCACTTTGCAAGTAAAGTTACACTCTGCAGGGAAATGTTCCCCAGAGTTTAGTGAATGTGGTGAAATGCTGTTTGCTAAGAATACTCAATCAACTGCAAGGAGAATAAAAACCAGCATTTTGCTTGTACATGATTGTATCAAGGGAGTCAGCAGAGCTTCACCTCATTCACAAAGCTTTGGAGAAAATTCCCTTGCAGAGTGCAACCGCACTTGCAAAGTGAACAGTCCATTTGTACTTAGAAAATTAACCCCATTGCATTTATAAGAAAAATCATGGTGCACAGAATGTTACTTTTTAATGTCTTCTAGCCACTGTAGAAGCTGGGTCCACAATACACCCTTCAATACATTACCTATTAGCACTCATTGAGAACAGCTACACTTTGGGGCCAATTTAAAATGAAGAGCAGATCCCCCTGTTTCTGCAGGATTACCACAGTAAGAGTAATACTGTGGCCTGCAGTTAAAGGAGAAGTACAGCCAAAATAAATTTGGTTATACTTCTCCTGTGGATCACAGGAATGCAGTTCCCTCCTAAGACCTATTTTCAGCTGACAGCGGGCTGAAGCCTGCTGTCGGCTGATGTCACAGAGCCGGTCCAGGCTGGGGAAAGATCACGACCGTATGACATACCGACACCTTGCTTAAACTTTCAGTGAACCACTAAGAGCCTGAGCTAGCCACACCCACCCCCTCCACAGCCCAGCACTCCAGTGATTATTGGGGGGAGGGCGGGCAGAGCAGGCAGGGGTGACTGACAATCACCAGCTCTCTGCACATTTAGGCTGGATTCACACCTATGAATTTTAATGCTTTTTGCATTTTGCAGATTTGCACTACAGAACGTGTTCCATAGGAAACCATGTTAAATGGACTGTAGTGCAAATCTGCAAAATGCAAAAAGCACTAAAACTGCATAGGTGTGAATCCAGCCTAAGCACTGAGAACCGAGCGATCAGCAGTGTTTGATTGCTTGGTTCTCAGTCTTAGACCCGGGGGGGGGCGGGGCTGGGGGGGGACAGATGCAGCATCAGACCAATGTTGCATCCATCTAGGTATGATTTAAAAAAAAAAACGTCTCCTTTAATATTTCATTCTGCTTGCTTACGTGTCTCAAGGTCAGTGGGCCCAATGTATATTTGCAAAGCACATCACTTTGCTTTAAATATGCGCAGTATGCTTCTTTTTTTTTAAAAGCAATTGGGTGCCTGCAGCAAGGCAATAAAGCTATCCTTTAAATGGAGCCCTCTGTCTTTATGTTGAAATACAAGATCCCAATGTAGCATTGTACAGCTAGCTGAGAAGCACAATGGAGAAGGAAAAGCACCTGGTGCAACAATTATAAGCATCAAATTGGGGTCAAAATTTTCCTTTCTACAAGGGTTCTATATAATCAGACACTGGCTGGTTTCAAGGACATTGTTAAATGAGAGACCTGCCCAACATCATGAAGTCCATTGTATCTTTAGGAACACGATGCTGAACTTTGGCACAGGTGCAGTGAAAGGATATCTTCTAAATCACATAAAACGAAAATGATCTTTTAATGGCCACCACATATTTCTTAATGTTCTGAACATTTTTCTGCCTTTTCATGTATGTGCTTTGGAGGGTGATCAGTGTAGCAAAACATGGCAGCAGGTGAGGGTAATAAAGGTGAGTATGTACTACTGGGTGGGGTATATTAAAGCAAAGCTGTTTATTTGCCTAATTTAGGTAAATTTCAGGTATACTTTAAAGCAGACCTTGCAATAAAATGTAAGGTCTTGTTAAATTGCCAGAGACTCCCTCTCCCTTTGAAAATCACCTACTGATAATGGGTGTAAAATGTACCTGTAAAAAAATGTTAGATTTATATCTACCTTTTAGCTTGTTTAATAAGCTATTTTGTTATATATGTTTGATAAGTGCAAAAAATCTGCTGATCTTGTCAGAAATTCAGGGCAGTCATGTGTCTTCTATACACTTTCTATGCTATGACAAAGAGCCATCCTACTTCGTATCTTGAACTACAGAATGATTATAATTTATGCTGCAAAGATCAGGGACTGAAGGTGGTTGAGTGCAAAGGACACTGCCATACACGGTTCGAATTGTGGCCGGTTCAGCAAGAACCGGCAGAGATCCGAACTGTTGATGGGCAGGCTGAATGATCGATCAACTTGGGTACAACCAGCCTGCCGGATTCTCTTGTGATTATCGCTGGCTGCTGATTTAGCCACTAGCGATAATCGCTGTCTTCTCCTGGCAGGGATGGCTTTTCACTGGGAGAGGACAATTGCTGATTCCCCTGTCAACACTGCCTGTGTTGATGGGGGAATTGCGGTTGCAGGACACCCTATACGGTTGGCCTAAGTCTACAAAAAAAGCTGTGTATTGCCAGCCCACAATGGGGAATAAAAGCTGAATGCATTTCTGGCAGATCAAAAGCTATTTTTCTGTACCTGCACAGTACTACACGGTATGTAGTACACCCTGTTCTTCAGCCCTGCTCCCCCTCCCCCCTTTCACTTGCCAGCAATTCCTGACTATCAAATTTTTTTTCTCATTTATCTGCAGATCAAATGGATGAAATTTGATCTGTATATAATGTGAGTTGAAGCAATCTGAACAGTAAAAATGTTTTTTTCTAACCATTAATTTTTTTAAAAAAAATTCTCATTTGTATCTGTTTTTTAATTATTTTTTTTAATTAATTTTATTGATATTACATTTAGAAAAGTGCAACATTAAAAAAAGCCTTTATTTAATTTGTAAATAACATTCAAAATTGCAATTCGTTGTGCCAGAATCATAAATTTAGTGTAGCTTTAACAGGACAAATTACAGAATAACATTTTAATACATTTAAATAAATACCAACCAAAGTAGAAATTTTTTGCTTTTTGGAAAAATGTTTCCTTTTTGTATATGGATTGCATAAAAAAAAAAAATTGCAACACAATATAAACAAAATAAAGTTTCGTTTGTCCTAAAAACATGATAAATGCCCCAGATAGCATAACTTGCCACAAATCTGTGGCAGTGTTGAATAGTGAGTCTGTTAAGTTGCTGCACATTTTCACTGGCAAGTTGTACATTTGCAGAGCACTTGAAGCACAAGTTTGAATTGACACTTTTCCAATTTGTAGAAAATTTGCATGGCAAGTCTCCAGCAAGAGCAAAGTAACAGTGGTGAGTCTACAGCAAGAGCTCTGCTAGTCTACCACATGAAAACTCAGCCACAGTGAACCCTGTGGTGGGATTACTATTGCACAACATAAGTGAACCAGAACTTGCAGCAGACTTGCAGAATGTTTGCAAAAAAAGTTGATCTAGAGTCATGGAATGCAGACTTGCTGCAATTGTGCAACACACTTGTGAAGCCTGGAAAGTCTAACAATAGTTTAGCAAGTCATTTTCAAACTTGCAGCACAATTGCTTACTATCTGGGGTATTATTTTATTGTCTTTAGCTATGAAAAGTTATTGCTAAATCAACATAACAGAATTATGAAAATTGCTCCAGTCCATTGGAGATGTACAGGTGTGAGAGCCAAAGTGGTTAAACAGAAAAAACCATGGGCTTGCATTGGAGATATGTACTGCGTATTTTATTTTTACTTTGTCTTAACATACACTTGTATCCAAACATGACCATTAAATTCAAACATTTGAAAGTGAATAGGAAACTTTTGCTGTCCTATCTTTGTTTCTCTAGAAAAGCAGAATGTTTTATCTGACTATTCTACTGAAACGTTTTAAAGAGATTCCACAATAATCATTAGATTTTGTTTTTTTTCTACTCTTGCCTGTTAAGGCAAAGCTGTCTCTATTGATATTTTTCAGCTGACCCATCATTGATTTTTATAACTGTTTTAAAAGTAGCTAAAAGCCACAAAAGAATTATCCCTAACCATCAATTATGCCTAAATTTTCCTTCCATCAGTGTGTTTCCTGGAGATGGGGATGTGATCAGGGGAGAGATAAGATATCTGACCTGATTGGGATTAAGCAGATAGCTTTTACAGCTAATGATGCCAAACCAGCTAGCATGGAAATCCTGAACATTTCACAATCTGCCCTTAGCAGTTCAATATATGCCTTATCGTAACGACAATATTTTATCGTGTCTTTATTTATCCCAACAGCATGTCACTATGGCAAAAAGTGAAAATGTGTTGTATGTACTTCTACGTCAAAGCTGGTGAGCACTGATATTTTCAGTACTAGGACACTGTACAACTATATCAGCCGATCAAAATGCACTCAACTATTTGCTAAATTGGATCCCTTTTCAAAGGTTTACATAAAGTTATAAAGACAGCCTTACTTGGTTGAATAAAGGGAGTAAGAAGGTTAAAATACTTACAATTCCTCACAAAATTGTTGCTCCATGCTGCCTTTAAAGCTTACTATAGTACCTGCCACATGAATGCCTAGAAACTTGGTCATGTAATCTTTTTTGAAAAGAAGGATCACAGTTTAGATTAGTCGACCAGCCCCTTTAACCACTTCAATATGGGGCACGTTCACCCCCTACTTGCCCAGGCCAATGTTCAGCTTTCAGTGCTGTCGCACTTTGAATGACAATTGTGCAGCCATGAAACACTTTACCCATATGACATTTTTTACATTTTGAGACAGATAGAGCTTTCTTTTGGTGGTATTTAATCACCACTGGGTTATTTATTTTTTGCTAAACAAATTTAAAAAATACCAAACATTTTGAAGTTTTTCTTAGTTTCTGTTATAAAATTTTGCAAACAAGTAATTTTTTTTCTTCATTGATGTGCACTGATGAGGCTGTGTTGTTGGGCACTAATAGGCTACATTGATGGGCACTGATGAGGCTGCACTGATGTGCGCTGATGAGGCTGCACTGATGTGCGCTGATGAGGCTTCACTGATGGGCACTGATGAGGCTGCACTGATGTGCACTGATTAGGCTGCACTGATGGGCACTGATGAGTCTGCACTGATGTGCACTGATTAGGCTGCACTGATGGGCACTAATTAGGCTGCACTGATGGTGCAGATGATGTTCACACTGTCCCTCAGGGAACTCACAGCAATGAGGGAAACTCAGAGATAGGTAGATCAAATCCTTTTCATATGCTCACAGGATGCAACCATAAACTAAATAAAAATTCCACATAGTGTGAATCCGCATAACAAGGAAAAATAGACAAAAAAGTGCTTCTAAAAAGACTGAAGGTTAACGCAATGGCATCAGCAGGCTCGGTCCACTGTGTTTCATCTAAGGAGAAAACATCTGGGGTAAAGGCATGCCATGGCCATTGCATTTATATAGGCATAGAACCCCAATAACAAGCTACAAACCTGTGGGTAATTGGTCATGCAAAGATGCAGTCACTTCCTGGTTCTCAAAATGGAGGCGGTGCGTGCCACTCATGCCTCGCTATGAATAGTGAATCAGCATACATACAGACGGGGTCATCTGACCATCGTCCTATGGATTTGCAATGTATGCACCAAGCCTCACTATCAGACCTGTGGGTAATTGGTCATGAAAAAATGTAATCACTTCCTGGTTCACAAAGTGGCAGCAGCGCATGCGATTTATGCCTTGCTGTGAGTAGCGAATCAGCATGCAGACAAATGAGGTAATCAGACCTTCGCCTTATAGATGTACAGCAAGCCTCACTTTCACTAGATTCACTAATTTGTTTTTATAATTAGAGGTAGGGTTAGTTGGTAATTTCTTATAGGTATCTCTATCACTCAAAATCCAGTACATTTCTTTTTCATAGTCTACCTTGTCTAACATTACTATACTGCCCCCTTACCAATTACCCACAGGTCTGATAGTGAGGCTTGGTGCACACATTGCAAATCCATAGGACGATGGTCAGATGACCCCGTCTGTATGTATGCTGATTCGCTATTCATAGCGAGGCATGAGTGGCATGTGCCGTCGCCATTTTGAGAACCAGGAAGTGACTGCATTTTTGCATGACTAATTACCCACAAGCTTGTAGCTTGTTATTGGGATTCTATGCCTATATAAACGCATTGGCCACGGCATGTCTACACCCCAGATTATGTCTCCTTAGACTAAACACGTCAGACCAAGCTTGCTGGTGCCATTGCGTTAATCTTCAGTCTTTTTACAAGCACTTTTTTATCTACTCAAATGTGAGTGTTCCTCAAATTTTAAATAAATTTCCTTGTTATGCAGATTCACACTATGTGGAATTTTTATTTCATTTATGGTTGCATCCTGTGAGTATATAAAAAGGATTTGATCTACCTATCTCTGAGTTTCCCTCCTTGTTGTGAATTCCCTGAGAGACAGTGTGAACATCATCTGCCTGTGTCAACATCCCCAGATGCGGATGTCCCTGTGTACTGGTGCGTTGTCACCATAAGTCTTGATGTCTCATTTGGTGTATGCCTTGTTGAGTCTATTAGCTCTGGTAAGGCTCTCTTATGTTGGTGGTGGCTTCTCCCATTCACATTTATTTTCGTATTGAAGTCTGGAAGTTGATATCCGTCTACCTGGATCAACATCACATCTCAGTCCTTTATCCATGGATTATTTTCACTTATTCACTATCACAGTGTGGACTTTTTTTTATATACTCATTGAAGTTTTCACATGTCTATTGTTTAGAGTGTTTAACATTAATCTTTTGTCTGCACTGGGGACATGGACAGAAGGTGGGATAAAGAACAACAGGATTAATTAGGTTTTATGCAGAATACAGAAAATGAATCCCATAGTGACTGAGTATGATCAGCATGTAATACGGCATTTTTGATAGTTTTTAATGAAGTGGGTTTACTGACACTTTAAATCGGATTTTCACTGTATCTGAGCACCAAAACACTATTTAATATTTTTTTAATTTTCAAAGCAAACTCCCCCATCCAGCCATGCTTTATTTTGTTGAGAAATCACTTTGAAAAACAACCCCCTAGCATTTCTGGCCATGGCCATCTTGAGTAAGGGAAAATGATTCATGTAGCATTTACTTCCTGGAATCCATCTGCCCTTAGCTCAAGCATGCCTTCAGTGGAGTGTGCTTACCTGTGAAAACCCCTCCTCCTCTCCTCCCCTCCTAAAGACTCCTAGGATGTATAGCATAATTTGCCTAGGCAAGAAACGAAGAAGTAACTGAAAAAAAAAAGTTTAAAACCAGTAAATATGACATACTTTCCTATCTATTTACTAATGCTAACAGCATGAGGATTAAAAATAATTAATGTTAATTGGGAAAGTGAAGTTCCACGTTAACACTCAACCAAATTTGTCAGTGTGATAGCCCTAGGGATTGTTGACCTAACAGAGCTATAGGGCAAATAAAGGTTTATTTTTTTAAATAAAAGGAAAAAGTGATAATTATTGTTTGTAGCTTTTATTCCCCAAAATGGTTGCATAAATTACTTTTTTTTATGCAGTCATACAAGGATGAACTGATGTTTTCTCCAGATCCACATGTGCTGTGTTGAGTTCTGCTGAACAGTAAAAACAACACAGAAGTTCACTGCAGGCAGACAGGTCAGTAGAGGGCAAATGCCAATTGTAATGTGTTTTTGTATTAAAGCTTCATTTGCACAGCAAGCACATATACAATGTGATGATATCTTTGGCCTCTTAACCCACACAAACCATTCACTTGCGAAAGTAGATAATACATATATATCTGGTAGATAAGGATCTCTGTGTGTGCAGTGGTAAATACAACCAAAGATGTACTGTAAACAATCTTATCCACGCATAATACATTTCATTTTTCTTCTATTTTATACTATTTCAAATTGCTCTGCATAGAATTTTTTATTGAATGTATCAATTTAATCACATCTACTCTTCAAAATAATGTGTCAAAATGGTTTTACTTTTTCAAAAAGACATGATTTGCAGCTCAATTAAAAGTGATATGTGTCAGACTTTACTTCAGATACATACTCTATAATTTCCTGGAATGTAGGCGTGTAGATGTTATTTTGGATTTTTTTTTCTTTTTATATGATTTTCAGTGTATAAACACAGTTTTACTAATCTACACTATATACCAGCTCTTTATTAATGTATCTTACACCTATCGCTGCAATAAAGAAGATTACACTCCTTCCAATAATTTTATTGTCGGATCATCAAAAATGAGAGATGTTTTGCTTTGTATTACATGTTTTGGGAGGGCAAAGGGTTAAATGGTTCAGTGTGCAAGCGATATGGGATGTGACCCACCGGTCAAGAAAAGGTTTATATTGTTAACAATAAATGTCATTTTGTAAGTAATGACTGCAGATTCAGTAACGAAATATCTGCTGAAATTGGATAGGTTTCTTGATGAAAAAGCACATTGGATTTACAGGAATCTGAAGGTTATGTCTTAAGTCTCCTCCAGTATACAGTGGACTAACTCTTTTTTTTCCTATTAAAAGGTCTTTTCTTAGGTTCCTTATCTTCAATTACTTACGCATATTGGGCTATAACTTCATTAGATAATGTTCCCTTGGAAGAAAATAAGTAGCTTATTTTTTCACAGACAATATGAATCAGAGATAGAATTTACATTGAAGCAAACCAATTCAAGCAAACCAATGAGTTGCCCATACTTAATTCTTGGTGGCTTTTGACAGGCTTCTTCATGCTACTGCATGTGCCCTGTTCAATCAATTAAGGGAGTGGTGTGATCTCATATACAAGCCCATTTGGAGATACCATCCTTAATAAAGTACCATACATTGACTTCTCCATATATATAAAAAGGGTTTAAATATGTCTCCAATGGTATAATACATAAAGCATAAACATCATTTAAAAGTAATTATACATCTTTAATGGTACAAATTAAAAAAACACATATATTTGTGTATAAAATCATTTTAAGCCAAAAATAGATTTTACAGGGACTTGTGTTGTAGGGTCCCTAGAGACTGTTAGGTATAGGTCAACGCATTCCTCAGGACCTCCGATCTCCACTTGATAAGATCATCACTATAATGGTATCAAAAAACATATACAGTTGTGCTCATAAGTTTACATACCCTGGCAGAATTTATGATTTCTTGCCCATTTTTCAGAGAATATGAATGAAAACACAAAAGCATTTCTTTCACTCATGGTTACTGTTTGGCTGAAGCCATTTATTATCAATCAACTGTATTTACTCTTTTTAAATCATAATCACAACAGAAACTACCCAAATGAAAAGTTTACATACCAAAGTGATTTTGGCCTGATAACAAGCACACAAAGTGGTTTGAATGGCTATTAAAGGTAACCATCCCCACCTGTGATCTGTTTGCTTATAATTAGTGTGTGTGTAAAAAAGTTCAATGAGTTTCTGGACTCCTGACAGATCGTTGCATCTTTGATCCAGTGCTGCACTGATGTTTCTGGATTCTGAGTCATGGGGAAAGCAAAAGAATTGTCAAAAGGATCTGCGGGAAAAGGTAGTTGAACTGTATAAAACAGGAAGGGGATATAAAAAGATATCCAAGGATTTGAGAATGTCAATCAGCAGTGTTCAAACTCTAGTCAAGAAGTAGAATATGAGGGGTTCTGTTGAAACCAAACCACGGTCAGGTAGACAAACTAAAATTTCAGTCTCAACTGCCATGAAAAATGTTCGGGATGCAAAGAAAAACCCACAAATAACTTCAGGTGAAATACAGGACTCTCTGAAAACATGTGGTGTGGCTGTTTGAAGATGCACAATAAGGAGGCCCTTGAAGAAACATGAGCTGCATGGTTGAGTCGGCAGAAGAAAGCCATTATTGTGCAAATGCCACAAAATATCCCGCTTACAATACGCCACACAACACAGAGACCAGCCTCAAACCTTCTGGCACAAAATCATTTGGAGTGATGAGACCAAAATTTAACTTTTTGGCCACAACCATAAACGCTACATTTGGAGAGGAGTCAACAAGGCCTTTGATTGATGATGATGAAGTTACACCATTCCTACTGTGAAACTCGGAGGTGGATCGCTGATGTTTTTCGGGATGTGTGAGCTACAAAGGCACAGGAAATTTAGTCAAAATTGATGGCAAGATGAATGCAGTATGTTATCAAAAAACACTGGAGAAACATTTGCATTCATCAGCCAGGAAGCTACGCATGGGACATACTTGGACATTCCAACATGACAATGATCCAAAACACAAGGCCAAGTCGACCTGTCATTGGCTACAGCAGAATAAAGTGAAGGTTCTGGAGTGGCCATCTCAGTCCCCTGACCACAATATCATTGAGCCAATGTGCAGTTCATGCAAGACAACCCAAGAATTTACAGGAACTGCAGGCTTTGCCAAGAGGAATGGGCAGCTTTACCATCTGAGAAGATAAAGAGCCTCATCCACAAATACCACAAAAAACTTCAAGCTGTCATTGATGTTAAAGGGGCAATACACGGTAATAAGAACTAGGGTATGTAAACTTTTGATCAGGGTAATTTGGGTAGTTTCTGTTGTTAATATGATTTAAAAAGTAAACACAGTTGATTGGTAATAAATGGCTTCAGCCAAACACTGTCCATGAGTGAAAGAAAAGTTTTTGTGTTATCATTCATATTCTCTGAAAAATGGCCAAGAAATCATACATTCTGCCAGGGTATGTAAACTTATGAGCACAACTGTATATAAGTACATTAAAACTTTCAACTTACATAAAAGAAATATGCATACAATCAGCTGATGCCATCCTCTAATCAATCATAGTAAGGATACCTAACCCCCACATTGAAGAAGGGGGGACAAAAAAACACCAAAATGCATACACACATAAGTATCTGTATATATTATGGTACATCCACCACAAGACATATACTATTTTCCTACCTTGATATACACTATATTATCAAAAGTATTGGGATGCCTGCCTTTACACTCACATGAACTTTAATGGCATCCCAGTCTTAGTCTGTAGGGTTCAATATTGAGTTGGCCCACCCTTTGCAGCTATCAACTCTTCCGAGAAGGCTGTCCACAAGGTTTAAGAGTGTTTCTATGGGAATGTTTTAACATAGTTATTACAGCGCTAGCAAACATAACATTAATACAAGGAAAAAACTCATTACTACAACTACAGTACATTACTCAAACTACATTAATAGCAAAAGTGAAAGTCCATTCAAAGTGACTGATATGCTCAAATCCAACAAAAGTGCTCCAGAGTTTTCAAGGTGTGCCGCAACACCCCCTACTGTGTCCCCACTCATCAAATATAGTAGACCCTCAGCTTTTCAGTCTGGGGGTCACTTCAGGTTTAATAGTGATAGCTAGGGATGGCAACTTGAACATCAGATCATCCAATAAATTTCCTTAGTTGAGGATACTCGGCCAGGATAATAGATACCCAAAAATTAAAGGAAAGGGGCTAATAGTGAAGTACCATTTAAAAAGGCATTTATTGCACATAAAAATTGTACTTACAAGAGGTAAGATAAAACCAGGCATAACAAACATGGAGCTGAAGATACAAAAACGCTGTTCATGGCGTGCGTTCCACAATACCGGAAGTGACGTCAATAGGAACCGGAAATTACGTCTACGTATTTCACCCTCCCACAGGGCATCATCAAGGACCTGGGAATGTTTGACCATTATTCCAGAAGCACATTTGTGAGGTCAGACACTAATGTGGACGAGAAGGCCGCTCTAATTCATCCCAAAGGTGTTCTATCAGGTTGCAGGCCAGTCAAGTTCCTCCAACCCAAACATCCATGTCTTTATGGCCCTTGCTTTGTGCACTGGTCCAAATCATTTGGTGGAGGAGGGATTATGGTGTGGGGTTGTTTTTCAGAGGTTGGGCTTGGCCCCTTAGTTCCAGTGAAGGGAACTCTTAAAAGAGAAATATGTTTTTTTCATACTTACCTAGGTGGATGCAGCATCAGACCGATGCTGCATCTGTCCCCCGCCACCTCTTCACTGAGAACTGAGCCACCGAACATCGCCGATGGCTCAGTTCTCTCACCTCCCCGAGCGGAGAGCTGCTGCCTGTCAATCAGTAGCTCTCTTGCTCTGCTCCTCCACGCTTACTGGAGCACTGAGCTGGGGAAGGGCGGGGAGTGGCTATCTCAGCGTCTCAGGGACTTGCTGAGAGGCTGAGACTGCCATTAGTCCAGGCAGCTGGCGCATCCAGACTTCCTAAATCAGAATGACGCTCTACCTGGACTTATTCCAGTGATGTCAGTGGAGAGCAGACTTCAGATTGCTCTCCGCTGAAAATGGGTCACAGGAGTGCAAAACGAATTGCACTCCTGTGACCCATAGGAGAAGCCCAGCCCAAAAAGCTCAGGCTGGACTTCTCCTTTAAGGAGTCAGCATACCAAGACATTTTTGACAATTTCATGCTGCCATCTTTGGGGGAACAGTTAGGGGATGGCCCCTTCCTGTTCCAACATGAGTGTGTACCAGTGCACAAATAAGGTCCATAAAGACATGGATGAGCAAGTTTGGGGTGAAGGAACTTGACTGGCCTGCACAGAGTCCTGACCTTAACCCGATAGAACAACTTTGGGATGAGTTAGAGCGGAGAACACGAGCCAGATCTTCTCGTCCACATCAGTGCCTGACATCACAAATGAGCTTCTGGAAGAATGGTCAAACATTCCCATAGACACACTAAACCTTGTGGACAGCCTTCCCAGAATAGTTGAAGCCGTTATAGCTGCAAAGGGTAGGCCAACTCAATTTGAATAACACTTTTGGCAATATATTGTATATTAATAAATCAAAAAAGTTTGCGCTATGTGATAAATACGTGTATCTCTCCCCTGTAGCTACCATTCAACAAGTGCTCAAACACCTATAAAAATTATAAAATAATAATAACTTACACCACTGCACATACATTGTAACATACCTGTACATATCAAAAATAAAATATATTCAAAATAATAATAAAGGTGAACTATGAGTTCTAATATTATTAAATCCTTATAAAGTGTCAGAAATCAGAAAGCAGTTCATTTCGTAATCCTCCTTCTTCCTATAAAGTGGTATGTGCTCAATACTTCATAAATAAAGTGCCAAAGTGCTTCAAAAAGACATGCTGTGAAGTGTAGTTAACCAGTTCCGGACCAGCCGCCGCAGTTTTACTGCGGCAGGTTGGCCCAGCTGCGCAAAATCATGTTACTATAGGTAATGCGCGCAGCCAGCTGGGGGGCGCGCGCCCTCCACCGGCTGCAAGATCGGATTCGATCAGGAACTGATCAATCCCCAGGCCCAGGCCAATGAAATCTGGCCTGGACCTGGTGATCGCTCCTGACGAATGAGATCTTTCCCCTGTCGTGTAACTGTAAACACTGACAGGGGAAGTGATGTCATCTCTCCTCGTGTCGGTCTTTTCGTTCCAGACCGAGAGGAGAGAGCATCGAAAAGTGAGTTGCACCAACACTACACTGACACCAGGTCATGTAGGCACATAATTCACCCCCGATCACCCCCCCAGTTAACCTCTTCACCACCTGTCACTGTGTCAACGAGTACAGAAATCAGATTTTTTTTTTTGATTGCTGTACTAGTGTCATTAGTGACAAAAATCAGTGTTAGGGTAATTAGTCTTAGGCCCAGATAGGTCTATGGACCCCCCCAACCCCCCCAATGAAGGTTTAACCCCTTGATTACCCTGTCATCTGTGATCACAGTATAAGTGTCATGGGTGATGCAGTTTAGCTAGTTTATTTTTTATAGTGTCAGGACATCCACCGTATTTTACCCAATAAAGGTTTAACTCCCTGATCACCCTTAACTCACTGATCAAAGTTAGGTTTTAGTGTCAGATAGGGTCTGCGTCGCCCCAGGCAGCGTCAGATTAGTGCCAGTACTGCTAACACCCACGCACGCACCATACGCCTCCCTTAGTAGTATAGTGTCTGAACGGATGGATATCTGATCTGGTCAGATCTATATTAGCGTCCCCAGCAGTTTAGGGTTCCCAAAAATTCAGTGTTAGCGGGATCAGCCCAGATATCTGCTAGCAACTGCGTTTAGCCCCTCTGCCCAGCCCAGCCCAGCCCACCCAAGTGCAGTATCAATCTATCACTGTCAATTACAAAACACAAAACACATAACTGCAGCGTTCGCAGAGTCAGGCCTGATCCCTCGTTAACAGTCAGGAGTTGTTTTACCTGTGAGTCTCACTAGTGTACCATAAAATTTAGAGACCAAAATGTCAAATCAAAGGTACAGTAGTGAAGAGGCCTACACGTTTCTGAGCATGACAGATAGTGAAGAGGAAGTCACTCATCTGTCAGATTCAGGCTCAGAATATGATCCTGTAGACGACAGCGGCACCCTGACAGATAGCTCTGACGACGGAGTTGTGGTCCCTGCCAAGGTCAGGCGTACCAGACCCCGATCCTCTTCTGCTGTCGTTGAGGTGCAAGAACCGCAGGTCCTTTGTATGGAGCAGAGAGCCAGTACTAGCACCGGTATTCCTTCTGGTGAACTGGCAAGCATCAGTGGCCTAGTACATCCTGGTCATACATCCAGCACTGCAGTAACACTTGGTGATGTGCGAAGTCCCATAAGTGCAGTTCAAGCTGGCGAGGTGGCAAGCACGAGAAGTGTCTCGCTGCCACCAAGAAGAATACAAAAACAGGCCCGTCGAGCCCATAGTGCTCTTCCTGCTGCATTCGCCAATCCTAATTGGGAACCCACCACTTCTGCAGCACCCGTATTTCCCCCATTTACTGGCAAACCTGGAATTCAGGTGGAAACAGTTGATTTTACGTCACTGGATTTTTATTCGCTGTTTTTCACTATAGATCTATTGTGGACCAAAGCAATTTGTATACTGGTCAATTCATCACCGCTAATCCCCAGCTGACCCTTGCCATAGATTGGAAACCAATTACGGTTTCTAAATTTAAGAATTTTTTTCTGGGCCTATCCCTCCTCATGGGCGTAACTAAAAAGAGTGAGTTGCGTTCATATTGGTCCACTGACCCAATTCATCATACTCCCGTGTTCTCTGCCTCCATGGCCAGGACACAATACGAGCAGATCTTGCAGTTCATGCAATTCAGTGACAATGAAATCTGTCATCCTCAGGGTGACCCTGGATTTGATCGCCTCTACAAAATTCGGCTCCTCGTAAACCACTTGAATCAATGTTTGGCAGCCTTGTTTACTCCCGATCAAGTTGTCTGCGTTGATGAGTCCCTGATTAAGTTTTCTGGCCACTTGTCTATCAAACAGTATCTTCCCAGCAAGCGTGCCAGATAAGGGGGCAAGATGTATAAGCTCTGTGACAGGGCCACAGGCTATACATATAGTTTTATGGTTTATGAGGGAAAAGATAGTCATGTAGAGCCGGAGAACTGCCCAGACTACATAGGGAGTGCTGGTAAGATAGTGTGGGACTTGGTGTCACCTTTATTCGGAAAGGGGTACCACTTGTACGTGGACAATTTTTACACGAGCGTGCCACTTTTTAGTGACCTTTTTGATTATGGAATTGGCGCATGTGGCACCATGCGATCTAATCGCTGGGGTTTCCCCCAACGGCTTGTAGAATCCCGACTTAGACGGGGGGGAGAGAGCCTGCTTGAGGTGTAATAATTTGTTAGCAGTGGAGTGGAGGGATTCACGGAATGTTTTTGCTCTGTCCTCGCTTCACGCAGACACGGCAGTCCAAATTCCTACGGCAACTGGTGTTGTGGAGAAACCCCTCTGTGTCCACAAATACAACCTTAATATGGGAGGGGTGGACCTCAACGACCAATTGTTGGCACCGTACCTAATTGCCCATAAGGCCAGACGCTGGTACAAAAAAGTGTCTGTTTATTTATTTCAATTGGCTTTGCTGAACGTTTTTGTGCTATACAAAGCTTTAGGACGGACTGGATCCTTCCTTTAATTCCAGAAAGAGATTGTCAGAGCCCTTCTGTTTCCAAACAGTGCTCTTGCCCAACTTCCCAATCCAAATGCAGTGAGCCAGCTGCATGAGAGGCATTTTCCTTTTGTCCTCCCTGGTACCCCTACCCAAAGAAACCCCCAAAAAAAGATGTTGTGTCTGCAGCAAATGCGGATTTAGGCGTGACAATCGCTTTTATTGTCCCTCCTGTCCTGACCAACCTGGTCTCTGCATTGGTGAATGTTTCAAACGCTACCACACACTAGTGGAGTTTTAGTGTACGGTACAGCACCACACAGTCCTAGGCACACTTACACAGGTTCTCAGGGTCTCGAAAGAT
Organism: Aquarana catesbeiana; assembly: GCF_042186555.1. Classification (NCBI taxonomy): domain Eukaryota; kingdom Metazoa; phylum Chordata; class Amphibia; order Anura; family Ranidae; genus Aquarana; species Aquarana catesbeiana. The sequence goes on along the minus strand of NC_133329.1, from coordinate 276,886,941 downwards.
GTGATGGCCATCACATTTTGAGAGACCACCCTAATCTGCAACGTTCAGTTTACATTTTTTTTACAGTTTTTATAAAAGTGAAAAAAGTGAAAAAAAAAAACACACAAAAACACAAAAAATATAAAATAAAAAATCCAAAAATAGTTGTGGTTGTATTTTTCTCCTCTCTCTATTGTTCTCTTTCTTATGCTCGCTCTCTACTGTCCGCTCTACTGTTCGCTCATTATTGTTCTATATCTATCGCTCTCTCTCTGTTTTATTTTTACTATGTTTTATTGTATTTGCTTTGCAGGTATGGTATGTTATACTGTAATGTTTGTTTTATTGTTAACCATCATTTGCTTAGCAGGTATGCCATTCAGCTGCAGCACGGGTTTATTTATCTTGGCAGCAACAGCATTTGCTCCCACCATACGTAAAGCCGTGACTCCAGCACTGTCGGAGGTGATTTCACCACAATTTTTAAAAAAATGGTGCATGTATGCCGATCATTAGAAGTGAGTGGATGAAGGGTGGTATTCTAATGGTGGGCATACCCACCGATCAATCTCTTTTTTGCGTTCAGCCCACAGGCTGCATGAAAAAGAGAACATTACAATGTATGCCCAACAAGGACCAGTAAGGTACTGAGTATGTTGCTGGATTTTGAGTGGTTATACCAGAATGATGCCTGCAGGTTTAGGTATCATGTTGGTATCATTCTTTTCAGCTTTCATATAAAAGCAATCTTAGCGGCTAATTAGCCTCTAGACTGCTTTTATAAGCAGTGGGAGGTAACTACCCCCCCCCCCCCGGCCATCTTTCATGGTTTTCTCTGGTTCTCCTGTCCCAACAGGGAACCCTGGAATGCAGCCGGTGGTTCAGCCAGCTGACCATAGAGCTTATCAGAGACCAGAATGGCTCCAATCATCTCTATGGCCTAAGAAACCGGAAGCTATGAGCATTTCATGACTTAGGTTTTCGCCAGATATAAACAGTGCCATTGGGAAATTGGCAAAGCATTTTATCATACCAATCTTGGTGTGGTCAGATGCTTTGAGGGCAGAGGAGAGATCTAAGGTCTAATATACCCCGATTTTTTCAAAAAAGAGTACCTGTCACTGCCTATTGCTATCATAGGGGATATTACATTCCCTGAGATAACAATAAAAATGATTTAAAAAAGTGAAAGGAACAGTTTAAAAATATAATAAAAAAGCAAAATAAATAATAATTTAAAAAAAATGGTGCATGTATGCCGATCATTAGAAGTGGGTGGATGAAGGGCGGTATTCTAATGGTGGGCATACCCACCGATCAATCTCTTTTTTTTCGTTCAGCCCACAGGCTGCATGAAAAAAAGAACATTACAATGTATGCCCAACAAGGACCAGTAACGTACTGGGTATGTTGCTGGACTTTGAGTGGTTATACCAGAATGATGCCTGCAGGTTTAGGTATCATGTTGGTATCATTCTTTTCAGCCAGCGGTCGGCTTTCATATAAAAGCAATCCTAGTGGCTAATTAGCCTCTAGACTGCGTTTATAAGCAGTGGGATGGAATGACCCCCATCCCGCTGTCTTCCATGGTTTTCTCTGGTTCTCCTGTCCCAACAGGGAACCCTGGAATGCAGCCGGTGGTTCAGCCAGCTGACCATAGAGCTGATCAGAGACCAGAATGGCTCCAATTATCTCTATGGCCTAAAAAAACGGAAGCTACGAGCATTTCATGACTTAGGTTTCGCCGGATATAAACAGCGCCATTGGGAAATTGGCAAAGCATTTTATCACACCAATCTTGGTGTGGTCAGATGCTTTGAGGGCAGAGGAGAGATCTAGGGTCTAATACACCCCATTTTTTTCAAAAAAGAGTACCTGTCACTACCTATTGCTATCATAGAAGATATTACATTCCCCGAGATAACAATAAAAATGATTTAAAAAAATGAAAGGAACAGTTTAAAAATATAATAAAAAAGCAAAATAAATAATAATAAAAAAAAAAAGTACCCCTGTCCCCCCATGCTCACATGCAAAGGTGAACGCAAGCGTCAGTCTGGTGTCATATGTAAACAGCAATTGCACCATGCATGTAAGGTATCACCGCAAAGGTCAGATCAAGGGCAGTAATTTTAGCAGTAGACCCTCTGTAGATCTAAAATGGTAACCTTTAAAGGCTTTTAAAAATGTATGTAGTATGTCGCCGCTGCTCATTTGTGCGCAATTTTTAAATTTTAAATCATGTCCGGTTTGGTATTTCATCTATTCGGCATAAGATCTACTTTTTTATTTCATAAAACATTTGGGCAATATAGTGTGTTTAATCCGTAGGGCCTTTGCTTTAAAAAAATATATAATGTTTGGGTTTCAAAGTAATTTTCTTGCAAAAAAAATAAAAAAATTCATGTAAAGAAAGTGTCAGAAAGGGCTTTGTCTTCAAGTGGTTAGAAGAGTGGGTGATGTGTGACATAAGCTTCTAAATGTTGTGCATAAAATGCCAGGACAGTTCAAACCCCCCCAAATGACCCCTTTTTGGAAAGTAGACACCTCAAGCTATTTGCTGATAAGCATGTTGAGTCCATGGAATATTTTATATTTTGTCACAAGTTTCAGGAAAATTAAATTTTTTTTTTTTTTTTTTGCACAAAGTTGTCACTAAATGATATATTGTTCAAACATGGCATGGTTATATGTGGAATTACACCCCCAAAATGCATTCTGCTGCTTCTCCTAAGTACGGGGATACCTCATGTGAGAGACTTTTTGGGAGCCTAGCTGCGTACAGGACCCCGAAAACCAGTCACCGCCTTCAGGATTTCGAAGGGTGTAAATTTTTGATTTTACTCCTCACTACCTATCACAGTTACGGAGGCCCTGAAATGTCCAGATAGCACAAAACCCCCCAAAATGACCCCATTTTGGAAAGTAGACACCCCAATGTATTTGCTAGGAGGCATGGTGAGTATTTTGCAGATCTCATTTATTTTGAAAATGAAGAAAGAATAGAAAAATTTATTTTTTTTTTTATTTTTTCAAATTTCTGATCTGAGATCTGAAAAATACTCAACATGCTTCTCAGCAGATAGCTTGGGGTGTCTACTTTTCAAAATGTGGTCATTTGGGGGGGGGGGGAGTTGTGCTAACTGGGCATTTCATGGCCTCTGAAACTGTGATAGGCAGTGAGGAGTGAAATCAAAAATGTACGCCCTTAGAAAGTCTGAAGGCGGTGATTGGTTTTCGGGGTCCTGTACGCTGCTAGACTGCCAAAAAGTTCCACACATGTGGTATCCCTGTACTCAGGAGAAGCAGCAGAATGTATTTTGGGGTGTAATTCCACATATAACCATGCCATGTTTGAACAATATATCATTTAGTGACAACGTTGTGTAAAAAAAATTTTTAAAATTGTAATTTTCCCGAAACTTGTGGCAAATTATAAAATATTCCATGGACTCAACATGCCTCTCAGCAAATAGCTTGAAGTGTCTTCTTTCTAAAATAGGGTAATTGGGGGGGGGGGGGTTGTGCTATCTTGGCATTTTTTGGCTTTCAAAACTGTGATCGGTAGTGAGGAGTGAAATAAAAAATTTACACCCTTAGAAATCCTGAAGGCGGTGATTGGATTTGGGGGTCCTGTGCGCGGCTAGGCTCCCAAAAAGTCTCACACATGAGGTATCCCCATACTCAGGAGAAGCAGCAGAATGTATTTTTGGGTGTAATTCCACATATAACCATGCCATGTGGGAGCAATATATCATTTAGTGACAACTTTGTGTATTTTTTTTTTTCAATCACTAGTGACAAAAAAATAAAATATTCAATGTGCTCAACATGCCTCTCAGCAATTTCCTTGGGGTGTCTTCTTTCCAAAATGGGGTCATTTGGGGGGGGGTTGTACTGCCCTGCCATTTTATCACCTCAAGAAATGAGATAGGCAGTCATAAACTAAAAGCTGCGTAAATTCCAGAAAATGTACCCTAGTTTGTAGACGCTATAACTTTTGCGCAAATCAATAAATATACGCTTATTGACATTTTTTTTACCAAAGACATGTGGCTGAATACATTTTGGCCTAAATGTATGACTAAAATTGAGTTTATTAAATTTTTTTATAACAAAAAGTAGTAAACATAATTTTTTTCAAAATATTTGGTCTTTTTCTGTTTATATCGCAAAAAATAAAAATCGCAGAGGCAATCAAATACCATCAAAAGAAAGGTCTATTTGTGGAAAAAAAAAGGATTCAAAATTCGTTCTGGTACAACGTTGCATGACCGCGCAATTACCAGTTAAAGCAGCGCAGTGCCAAATTGTAAAAAGTCCTCCGGTCATTGAGCTGCCAAATTCTCCGGGGCTGAAGTGGTTAAGTGCAGCTGCACCAGATTCTTAGGGTTCCAGTTTTAGTAAACCTTCTACAAAGTGCTCACTTGGTTCCCAGTATGGAAGGTTTTATTATTGAGGTGGAACACGAGCATTAGATACAGCAGCGGCTGCGTATTTCACCAACCTGTGGGAGATACAGAAGGAAAGAGAAGATTGCTGGGTGGGCACCCTCTCACCAGACATAAGTGTTATTAACCCTTATGCTGAAAAGCTGGGGGTCAATTTTCTCTGGTGTGTAGGGGTACAAGAGGGGTTGTGCTACACTTCACAGCATGTCTTTTTGGGGCACTTTGGCACTTTATTTATGAAATATTTCGCATCGAGCTATTTATAGGAAGAATGCGCATTATGAAATGAACTGCTTTCTCATGTCCAAACATGTGGTCTAAATGGCCTGTATTTATATCTCCCCAGAGACTACCCACACCTCTCAGGGGAAACCCAAGGGGTATCCAATGCTTGAGTGGTGTTGGGGGACTCCTCCTTCCACTCCTGTCTGTGAAGTCAGGTGGGAGGGTCCCACTGGTGACGTGTACCCTTCCTAATTAAAGAGGGGGCAGATACATCCCAGAGGGAACTTCCCCCCTGACCATATGGCCACGCGCTCCCCACCACCACAAGGACTATCACAGATAAGAAACCTGATGTGATGCGATCTGTGACGAAACTGAGTTTTATAGAACATTTGTTTAGTTCATTACATGAAAGTAAGGTTAATAATATAACTTAGATTACAAAATCTTTACTCAAATTAGTTGATGCAAAAATAAATACACCCCACAAAAAAAACTACTACATCTAGTATTTTGTATGACCTTCATGATTTGTAAGGACAGCACCAAGTCTGGGCATGGAATGAACAAATTGACGACCTATTGCAACATCTATCTTTTTCCATTCTTCAAGAAAGACCTCTTTTAGAGCCTGGGTGCTGGATGGAGAGTGATGCTCAACTTGTCTTTTCAGAATTTACCATAGGTGTTTGACTGGGTTCAGATCAGGAGACATACTTGGCCACTGAATAACTTTCAACCTGTTCTTCTTCACAAATGCAACAGTGGCCTTAGATATGTGTATTGCATCATTGTCATGTTGGAAAAGTGCACGACGACCAAAGGCACGAAGTGATGGTAGCATGGTCTCTTTCAATATAGAGCAGTACATCTGTGAATTCATGATACCATCAATGAAATGCAGCTCCCCAACACCAGCAGCACTTATGCAGCCCCACAGAAGGACCCTGCACCTACCATGTTTCACTGTAGGCACCATGCATTTTTATTGTACTCCTCACCTTTGCAACGCCATACAGTTTTGAAGCCATCAGTTCCAGAAACATTTACTTGCTCTCATTACTCCAGAGCACAGAGTCCCAGTAGTCTTATTCTTTTTCAGCATGGGCCCTGGCAAATTCTAGGCAGGCTTTTTGTACATAGGCTTTAGGAGAGGCTTCCTTCGTGGCCGAAACCCATGCATGCCATTCCTCTGCAATGTACGCTGTATTGTCACAGAAACAATCACCCCAATTTGGCTTTCTACTTCTTTAGCTAACTCCAGTGAACTTGCATGGAGATTTTCTTCCACCCTTCTCATCAGAAGATGCTCCTGTCGAGGTGTTAACTTCCGTGAACAGCCTGGAAGTCTCTGTGAGATGGTTACAGTTCCATCTTTGTTATATGTTTGTATCACTTTTGCTACAGTATTCTGACTGTTAAGTAAAGCTTTGGTGATCTTCTTGTAGCCTTCACCTTTCTTCTGTAAAGAAATTATTTTTTTTCTCAGGCCTTGCCTCTCTTCCATGTGGTGCCATTGCTGACAGCATGAAATGGAAATGGGTTTTCTTTGTAAAAGCATAACTCTACTTTTGTTAAGTAAAAAAAAAATCCCCTCTGGGTGATCTATGTACATTGCAAGGATTATAACAACCTTTGTTAAAAATTCCTACCTTTTGTTATTCTGAAGAAATCACTGTTTGTTCCTCTGTGCTGAGTGGGTCTAATAGGAATGGTTTCATAATTATCAGTCAGCTGTGCACATGCAGGGCACTAATGAGGAAATCTGCTGGGCCTGCATTCCTTTAGACGTGTTCATATTGAAAGTATCTCACCAAAAATGACATTTTTGTTGCAGGGGATGCCTGAAATCTGACTTGTATCTTAGGTAGACTTCTGGGAAAATTATGTTTCTGGGGTGTGTCCAGTACACATTCTGTGTACAGATTAACTCCAGGTAGCCATATTGCATTGCATTTTCAGAAAATTACAGCACTGGAGATTGAAAAGGAAAGGTAATTTTTAATAACATTCAATTACAATATGGTAATTGTATATGCTATATTATTTTTTCTTTATTTGCTATTTTTTTTCCCACGAAAGTGGAGTTACCCTTTAAGTAACGCCCTTTTATAATCAACTGTATGCTGGATACCTGTGAATAATTAGACTCACCTGTGGCTGAATTCTAGTTAATTAGGATTTTGCTGTCTAAAATTTAGCTTATATATATATGCACTTGAAGGGGTATTGAGGCATGTTTATAACTTATGACCAAATTGTGCTTTCTTTTGAATTTTTTTTTTTTTGTGTTTTCTAACATGTTGGACGCGAAGGCTTGGCTTGCAGTCTCCACTCTAATTTATCCCAAAGGTGTTCTAGCAGGTTGAGGTTCAGGCCAGTCAAGTTCCTCCACCCCAAACTCTCTCAGCCATGTCTTTATGGACCTTGTTTGTGCACTGGACCAAATCATTTGGTGGAGGGGGGGATTATGGTGTGGGGTTGTTTTTCAGGGGTTGGGCTTGGCCCCTTAGTTCCAGGGAAGGGAACTTTTAAGGCATCAGCATCCCAAGACACTTTGGACAATTTCTGCTGATCTCCCTGTGTATGACCTTGGCCTGGCTTACGTTTATGCCTCTAGAACATCCCCTGTCCATCTGCTGATCTACTGTGTATGACCCTGGCCTGGCTATTGTTTATGATCCTGGTATTTCCCATTTATTGTACTTATCTGTCTGTTGTTATTTGTGGGTCTCTATCTGTTGGTTGGTTATTGCAGTGTCATATTGGAGGTGGTTGTACTATATTATTCACGTACTTTAATAAATTATTATATTTTCACTTATATACGTTTTGGTGTCCTCTGTTGCAGATCATACAGTTCTGGTCACACCTGTTCATGACAGTACCATTAAAGATGTATAATTATTTTTAAATGATGTTTATGCTTTATGTATTATACCATTGGAGACATATTTGTGCATGTAAAGACAGGCGTCCCAATAATTTTGACAACATAATGTATATAAAATTCCAAAAATTCATCAGATATTGTGCAAATTATATAAATAACTAAAGTTCATGATTATATGTGCACCAACAATTCTGGCTGCCTGAACTCCTGTGCATGTGTGGGAATGATATCTTCTTGCAATGCCCAAATGAGACGGCTGAAGACCTGCATCGGGACGAAGCCAGGGAGAAAATGCATGTGGGGGACCTTGCAGGTGTCGGACCATTTAAATAAAGGTAAGTATTGCAGACTTTACTTACACTTTAACCCCTTGAATACCAGGACATTTATAAAAGTACCTTGTTAAGACAAGGGCTTACCCTAGTCTGCTGTGAACAATATCTAGCATCCCTCCTTATGCTTACTGGACCACTTGTCCATGGTATTGTAGTACCCAAATGATCGTACATTTACCACTACTTATACGCTGCAGGTAGAGGCTGTACAATAGCTCTGTAAGCAGCATTTATGTTAAAAAAGGCCCACACTGCAGAGCTCTGTGGACTGACCTTGCGAATACTAGTGGCCTGTACCTGTGGAGCCACCAGAACTTAAGTTGCCCCTGTCCCTGGACAGAATTGTCAGTGACTGCTGTTCTGCCTTTCTCTCAGAACTTTCCCTCTTTTAATTGGTGGCACTCGTAGATGTATGCCACCTCATCATCCACACCTTCCTTATCACTGGAGCCCACTCACTTCACACTAAGCTTTGCATCTTGCATCTTGCTGCTACCTGCTGATGTCCCCTGATTGCTGTGTGGCTGAACCCTCTTCTCCCTCTATGGTTGCGGTAATATCTTCTTCATCCTCAATAGCCAAAAAAGAGGAATGCTTTCCCAAGACCAAGATCATTCTCATGCAGCAAGTGATTGTGTAACCATAAAATTCTGCTGACTCCTGCCAGTTTGAGGGGCAGTATTGCGATTACCTGAAGTAAAGGAGGAGAAGCCGGAGGGCACATTAGCAGCACCTGCAGACAATTGGCTGCAAGAAGAGGAAGAGGAAAGCTTTGTCAGTCATTCATCTAGCTGCTGCACATGCTGTAGCTATATAGCAAGGCAACTCTGTGAAAAGAAAAAGTAAACGTGCCCTGCCTCTAAATGATGCGGACCAACCGCCATTTTGCCTTGCAGAATGTGCTTGTTCCCTACTACTTCTGTGTGTAGAACCCCCTGCCTCTTACTTTAGGCCTGGTGGCCTTTTTTGTTTTTTTCATAAAGAGGATTCCCTGAATTAAATGACAGCTAGGGGGGTGTGTGTATATGAAGCTCAGCTTTACCTGTGTCAGCAACAAATGCAAACCCCAAATAAAAAGCAACTAGCAACAGAAAAAATAAAAGTTAAATATACCTCCCCACAAAAAAAATGAAAAACTAAACCTCACTGATAGGTGGCACTGATGAGTGGCACTGATCGACACTGATAGATGGCACTGATTGGCATCACTGATTAGGAGGCACTGGCAGGTATTGCTGGTGGGCACTGATTGGCATCATGTGTGGGCACACATTGTCATCATGTGTGGGCACACTTTGCCACCCATGGCCACCAGGGATGCCATACCTGGTGGTCATCAGTGGTGGCCATCCCTGGTGGTCCTGGCTGGGCATTCGAGAGTCTATCAGAGACTCTTTACCAAGATTGGAGTTGCGGTGTGTCAGACTGACACGCCACAACAACGATTGCCACGATGCGCGCCCCCGGGGGGCGTGAATCGGCTTGTTATCCTGACCACGTAATATGACGTCCGGTCAGGATATAGCAACCACTTTGATGACGTCATTTTGCTATATGGCGGGAGGCAAGTGGTCAATAAGATAAAAATGACAGTTTTAAAAAGCAAAAATTCATTTCGGCTGGTCCAGCGAATTTCTGCATAAATTTGCCAGAACCACAAACCTCTCAGATGTCACCTTTATCCCTAATCATCATGGATATAACCTGTGGTACGTTAACATTCTAATTCTAAACAAATCTCAGGTTGGAAAAGGCAGTACTGTTAAAAAAAGAAAGAACTGGATGACATACAGTAGTTGCATTCCACTTACTAGAATACAGTCTTACCAATAACACTAATGTGAAAAGTTTAAAATAAAATAAGGAACTGCAGATAAACCAGTGATATTACAAAGCATATTGGGTAACTGCATTAGGTAACAGAAGAAGTTAAATTTGCATTCATTACACAGCAGGAACTAAAAGAGCAGAGGCCAGAGGTTTTTGTAGAAGGAAGTTCAGAAAGAATTCAACATTTTGATTTTCAGTACATTGCAAATACTATTAGATAAAGTAATGTTTATTACAAAGATCAGTCAAAGTCATGCCTCAAAGAACAGCCATTAAAAATCCAAATGTGACAATTTGTATTTTGCATTCATCCATCATGAATTTAAAATAATAGTTGAAATGTGCATGCAAACTTTAAGGTGGTATTAAACTCAAAGACAAAAATGTGTTGGATTTCAGCTTACCGATTCTTAGATGTGGTGGCCACATTACCTTTCTTTTTTAGATTTATTTTCCTTTATTTTCACCTGGTGATCCAGCCAGTATGCCTATTGTTTTTCTGCTGTCAGAATACAATTTCCCAGTGGGAGGGGTTCCTCCTTCCACCTAATTATATATGGTGGATATAAAATAAAAAATCAAAGCCATGGATGGGTGCGATTTGCACCTCTGATTTCATTGCGGCTTGCGACTTCGTTTAACAGAAGTCTATGCAAGTTGCAATGAAATCGGAAAAAAGTAGGGCAGGAACCTTTTTTAAAGTTGCTGCAACATGAGTCCCAGCAATTTGAACAGTTCTATTGCTGGCAATGGGGTGCAACTTGTCATGCAATTTGGAACTGTCAAATCGCATGACAAATCACACCGGTGTGAACGACGGCTTAGACTTGAAAATGCAATTACAAATAAAAACTCCATATTATCTTTCCCCCGCCATAGTGAACAACAGTAAAATATAAGTATAGACTTCAGATACAGTCATTCTACCCTATCTACTGCATAGATAGTCTGTCTGTCACTTGCTAAAAATTAGCGGATTTGTTAATGCTACCTATTGAAAATGTGTCAATGTCACACAGCATTACATAATTTTGGGGAACTGAAGCAACCTGACTCTGACAGCTCTCACTTTATATATGTACGTTTTTTAAAACTCAAATACTGCTTGATAAGAATATGTAAATACTGAATGTCCATAGCCTGGACTTTAACTCTTTCGCTGCCAGGTCCCTACATCATATGGACTTGTTAGCGGGGGGTTTCACACACAATCCAACAGCTGCAGCAGGCACTCCTGCCTGTTAGGTGAAAGCATTCGGGTGGCAGCGCTGCCGTCCGATTGCTCACACAGACCCCCGGTACCGGCACCGCCGCACCCCACCATGCTTTCCGGGCTCTGCTTGCCCATCTGCGGGCGGAGCAAGATGATGGGTGCCAGCGGGTGGAGGGGAAGGAGAAGAGCGGACACACATCCGCTCTCCTCCCCTTTATGTTGTGATCCAGAAAGCGACATCTCTCACATCACTTCCAGGTCAAGCTCTCGGTGTCCCTGCCTAGTTTAGCCAGGAAAAGATGTTTTGCAATGCGATCTCAATCAGTGGAGCACAGGGGAGACATGCAGGGTCTTATTAAAGAGAACCTGTCACCTAAAAAACATCACATAAGGAACTAGTTACAAAAAAATAAAGTTACACCCAAGCACATAAAATCCCCCCCCCCAAAAAAAAATAGTTTTAAGCTGCCGCACCCCCACATATACACACATACGAATGTAAACGCATGTGTCGGGGGCACCTAAGCGTGAAAAAAGGCGATCGCAATACACATGTTACATATCCGCACGCCAGGGAGGGAGAGCAGAATTCTAACACAACACCTCCTCCGTAACACTAAACTGATACCTATGGGGGGCTTTTGAAGCGTCGCCTATAAAAAATATAGGGTTCTGAAGCTTGTCGAATGTAATGAATCGTCCCTAAACTCCGCTTGAGTGCTTTTGCCATGTACCGCTTCCTCACAGTCTGAATATAGATATCAGATATTCCAACCGCTCACAAGCACAAAACAAGACGATACTTGTTTAGTTGCTGAACATGGACTCTTTTATTAGAACCAAAATACAAGTCTTATATACAGTAAAAGAGGAGGTCCCCCCTCCTGCTCATATTACTCCAACAATACACCTGTAACCAGAAACCTAATTAACATGAGCTAATTAACTAATCCCTTAAAACAGCCGATGTGAATCCGTGCGCACCTGAGCATTTTTATGATTAATCAGGATTTTACTACAGGTCAGACTTGTTGTCACCGAGCTTCACACAGTAGATTATACATTATCATAAACATCAACACAGAACTCCTTCATACTAAAGCAAGGTTAATTAGCACAAACAACAATGGGTGAAATACTCTTAGAAGCTGTGGCAAGCCAGACTAGACTCATTTACATTATAGAAGACAACAGACAGGTGGCTGGAGTTGATGACATTAGCATCTAACAGTATGTGTCCCAACAGTATGAATCAGTCACTATTTCTAATATGGCATATACAAGGTTCCCAGAGTCTGTGTGTCTTGGGGGACATGGACCTGAATCTAAAGTAACACCACCTCAAGGGTCCCCAGGCATACAGCTCACAAAGAGCACCATTCCCCCAAATCCCAGGGCCCATAATCGGTAGGCAAGAGGCTAGCATTCTGTTCCCTCCAAAAGTCTCTGTCCCGGGTGAGTCTGTCATAGTCGCCATTTCACAGGCGCACACAAATTTAAGGTTGGACATGTTGGGTATCTACTTACTCTGTGCACCCTTGTCTTTTATATTTTACCAAAAACTTGGGTAGTTTATTGTACTTGTTTGTAAGTTTGGGTGGAGGAACTTGACTGGCCTGCACAGAGTCCTGACCTCAACCTGAAATTAGAGCGGAGACTGTGAGCCAGGCCTTCTTGTCCAACATCAGTGTCTGACCTCACAAATGCGCTTCTGGAAGAATAGTCAAACATTCCATTAGATACAGTGCTAAACCTTGTGGACAGCCTTCCCAGAAGAGTTGAAACTGTTATAGCTGCAATGGATGGGCCAACTCAATATTGAACCCTACAAACTAAGGCTGGGATGCCATTAAAGTTCACGTGTGTGTGTAAAGGCAGGCATCCCAATACTTTTGCTAATATAGTGTATTTGTACCAATACTGTATGGATTTTGATATTACAATTATCTTCTCTACAATAAAGATGTGGATGGGCCTAATTTGGAGGTGCTCTGTTCCATTTATGCAGTTCGGTTTTAAATGTATAGAGTTATATTGTTTTATAAAAATGACATTTTATTTTGCTGAAAAAAATTCTAGATTCTAATATTTTAGAAATTAGAATTGTCATTGTACATTAAAAATGCCATTGATTGGTTCTTCTTCTTTGGTTTCATTTGTAAAAAGTAGTGCACATTTTCTTTTTACAAATATAATGGATATGAATGAGGTAACATGTTGATATAGTATCCTATTCCAGATATTATTAGCTTATTTTTGCACACTGCATCAATCCTTATTCACCATTTAGATTTCAATTTACTGTAGTCTGATAAGTTAAAGGAAGATTCTGATTAGTTGGTGTTGGTTATTGCATGTCTTTCATTGCACTTTGCTCAGCTTTATTAAATGAACTGTATCTTTAAAATCTCGGAGATTTGAACAAAATCACCCAAGCAGCTCAGCCCTTACTCATAAGTGTCAAAGTGTAAAATGATCACGGTATAAACCGCACCACTGAAATCCAGAGATTGCCTGTAATACCGATCAAGCAGCACAATAAATTACAATCACAGCAATCTCACCTTAATGAATTTAAAAAGACACACACTAAAATCCCTTTAAAGTAGCACAACTAGTGCAGTCCTAAAATGCTCTTTTATGCCTTATTATTTATCTGTTGAAGGCAAGGGCATAAAATATATGAGTGAACATAAACATTTATATAAAAAAATATACTTGCAGCAAAATTTACTCTAAACCACCTAATACACTGCCATAGCAATATGTATCTGTTTATCGGCAGTAGTTTTCCAGTTAATTATTCAGACAAAAATAATGTGCATTTGCAATGCTATTTTGAGAGACAGTGTTAATTTGTGATGAAATAAGTCCTGTTTTAATTATTACGTTATATCTACTGTACCAAGTCATTCAGAAGGTGAAATAAATGGATTGAATACAGAGGTTTTCAGGCAGGCTAAATAGAGAGTCTTAATTATGGGTCACAAGTGCAACTATCATGGCTCATTGACTCACACTGTCACGTCACTCGCTGTCATCGCCATAGTTTAATTTTATGCTTTAAAAGGAAAAGTCCAAAAAGTAGAATGTTGCGAAATTTAAAGCTGACCCAAGAAGGACAAAGAATTCTTAAAATGTATTCTCAGGAAAAAATTTCCACTGTGCTTCTCTGCAACAATAAGTGCTGCAGAAATCCAGCCTCTTGTCAGTTGATTCTGTACTTTGTAAAACCATGGCCATGCACATAAACATTTCTTTTGCTTATCCTGCTGAGGGGGAAATCCATAGATTCTCCTGTTGATGATAAAAAGCATGGACGGTTGAATCTCCTGCTGCTGACTATTGTATTTTAACAGCCAGGACTTCCGGCTGTTAGAATACCCAAACAAAGGCCAGACCGGGGGGAGGGGGGGCAGGAGGGGCGGCTGCCCCGGGAGCAGGTGTCATGTCAGGGGAGGGGGGGTACTACTTGGAGAGTTCCTGTCACTACAGGCTGACAGGGGTAGTGACAGCAGCATCACTACGCCTGTCAGATTAGCTTGTGATGTCACAAGCAGCAGTGTCACAAGCCGAATCTGGAGAGCAGAAGAGAACCGAGAGGAGGCATGGGCTGTGCTCTCTCTTGCCTCCAGTTTCTTGCCCTGCTGCTGATCACTCTACATCAGGACTGTCAAATCTGTACTGTGCAGAGTTTGAACCTGTAAAGTCCCGGTCTGACAGCCAGTGGTGTCCCCAACCATGATTTCATACCCCGCACGAGCCGGTATCTCTCCCCATCAGCTGCCTGGCAGAAGTGTTGAATGTCCACTTGCCCTAGGCTCCTCCTCAACTCTGGGTGCCAAGATGGGGAGGAGCCTAAGGGGAAGGACATCAGTCATCTGCCGTGCTGAATCTGAGGTCTGTGTGTTTGAGGGAGGGAAGAATTGCACTGGGAATATGGGAGGAGGGGGCCAAAGTAAGAAAGTTGCGATGACAGTGTGCTAGGAGGGCGGAAGGAGAAGGGGGTTAGTGAGAGGTTGGGGGGAGGGAATATGTGCTAGGAGGGGGAGTGAGGGGGAGATGATTTGTGCAGGGGGTGATTTGGGCTGGAATGGGGGAGCGCATATTATCAGTACTGTAATAATGGCACTGGTGATGTCCGTGGCAGTTAGTTCCCGCAGCATCAGTTAGCGTCGGATTTCCCGACGCAATATCGCAGTCCCATTATAAGTTGCTGATCGCTGTCATTAGTAGTATAAAGAAATAAACAAATAAAAATTACAGTATACATCCCATAGTTTGTACAGTAGATGCATGCAACTTTCATGCAAACCAATCAATATACACTTATTGGGATTTTTTTTGCCAAAGACATGTAACAGAATACATTTTGGCCAAAGTGTATTAAGAGATTTGATTCTTTTAATTTTTTTATGGGATATGTTTTATAGAAGTAAAAAGTATTTTTTTTTTCAAAATTGTCAGTCTTTTTTTGTTTATATAATAAAAGATAAAAAGATATTATAAAAGATAAAAAACCCAGTGGTGATCAAATACCACCAAAAGAAAGCTCTAATTGTGTGAAAAAAAATGTATACATTTTGTTTGAGTACAGCATTGCATGACTCTGCAGTTGTCAGTTAAAGTAGCACAGTGCTACACCACAAAAAATTACCTGGTCATAAAGGGGGTAAAACCCTCAGGAGCGGAAGTTGGAAACTTTTTGTTGAAGGGGGATTTGTGTTAGGAAGGGAGAATGGGGGGAAGGATTTGTGCTAAGAGGGGAAATTTGGAAAGGGATTTGTGCTGGGGGAGGATTTATGCTAATGGAGAATTTTGGGTGGGAGGGAATTTGTGCCAAAATTCTCCCCCCAAAAAATTTCCCCTCCTTCCAGTGAAAATTCCCCCCTCCTGCTCAAATCCCCCCTCCAAGCAAAAATCTTTGACCCCCATCCCCCCTTCTGAGCTCCAATCCTATCTCTCCCCAAATCTTTGCTCCTAGCAAAATCACCCATTCTAGAACAAATCCTCTACTCCTCAAAATTTCCCTCCGAGCACAAATCCTTCCCTAGCACAAATCCCCCCCCCCCCCCATAGCGCACACCCCCTCAAATTTTCCCACGAGTACAAATCCTCCCCCCAGCACAAATCCCCCCAATCATCCCTATTAGCACAATTCCTCCCTCCCAAATCCCCTTCCTAAATGCAGATCCCCAATCCCTCCTTATACTTACATGAGACCAATCTCGATCCAGACATTTGCACAAGAGCAGAAGCTCTCTTCACTTTATTCCTCATCATTGGCTCAGAAACAGCAGTGAAAACAGAAAAGAGGAGTATCTGGTACACTAGCAGAAAAGTCCAAAGTTAGTATATAGGCTAGCAATACATACATGAGAGCCTGTAAAAATCCAAGTATCCGGACCGTCCCCTCTATATATGCGCCCGACCTCCGACCAGGGCGCCGGATGCATGTATTTCAATGGATTCAACGAGAACGAGCAGGAGAGCGCGGGGGGGGGGGGTGCCACTGGCTGACCAAGGGCAGTCCAGTTGCCACTGATCCCCAGATGCTTGATTCAGTAGTTGCTGCTGGTTGAGGAGCTAGAAGGATCTCTGTAGGTGGATAAATGAGAAGAGAAGCAGCGCCTTCTAAGTGTAAAAGTACTTGCTTTATTAAACAACAAAGTGGCAACTCACAACAGTAAGAAGGAAAAGTGCTTATCTAGGTAACACAGCTATGATAAGCCGGTTGGGGTCCTGCTGTGGTGCATTCGGGGGTGCTGGTGGCTCCAAGCATTTCCTAGTAGATCCAGGTGGAAGTGGCGTCTGCCCCTGAGGTGGAAGTGGCGTGCGTTCGGAGCATGCGTGCTCCTTCATCAGGCCTGCTTTACTTCTTATTTATGAGAAAAAGCAGCCGGAGCCATTGGCTGTCAATCAGCACCAGTGAGGAGGGAGCAGGGGGCAGGGCTTAGACGCATTCTGTGTTTCAATGGACATCCAGAGCGCTGTTTGGGAGCAAGCCCACGCGAGTGCCTCCACAGCAAGCAACTTATAATAGGCACTCAGCAGGGGAGGAGCCAGGAGCAGTGGTGGAGGACCAAAAAAGAGGGGGATCAGGGTTGCTCTGTGCAAAACCATTGCACAGAGCGGGTAAGTATAACATATTTAGTATGTTAAAAAAAATGAGTTTTACAATCACCTTAAGGTTATTCACCACAGTGGAGAGAAAATGGACAGTGCCTTCAGATGAGCTCTGGAGTGTTGTGGAAAAATAAAGCATATCTGCATTTTTCTACAACACACTGCAACCCACCTGAAGGCAGCATTGCCGTGTGAATACAGCACATAAATAATAATTATGCAGTGACGTTTATTGATCAAGTTTAGAAATATGGCAGTCACCACACATAGCTTGAACAGGCCCTTACTGTCCTTTGTTTGTTGTTGGTATTTGGGAGGATGATGGGGGGGGGGGGGGGGGTAGTCAAATGAATAAATTTCTCTTTAAAACTGCAAATTTGTGATTTTTTTTTAAGAACCAGAGATGGTACTTATAGAAATTATGGGCATCCCATGTGTTGGTGACTGTGGTGGCTAATAAGTTCCATGAAATCCTTCATCCTCTGCCCCCCCTCTGGTACTGTGGGGGTTAATATGAGTGGCTTCACACTGGTACCTATCAAAAGTGCTGACTATGCCACCCCTTTCTGCTTCTCTGCTCAAAATGACCCAAGGAGGACAACCATTACTCTGAACTGCCCTAGTCTACTAAGTGGAGGAAAAAGAGCTGTACTGAGGGGGCAGAGGTTGGGGGGTAGTTGTGTGTGAGGAGGCAGAGCTATATTGCTAGGGAACTCTACTGAGGAGGCAGAGCTGTACTGGGAGAGGGGCTGTAGTAGTAGGAAGAGAGCCATACCAAGGGGATGAGCTGTACAGGGGAGCCATAATGAGTGGGGAGATCTGTACTATCGGGGCAGAACTGGAAGGCTGATCTGTACTGAGGGGAAAGAGCTGCACTGGGGAAAGTTGAACTGAGAGGGGAAATCTGTACTGGGAGGGGCAGAACTGCACTGAGGGATTGATCTGTACCAAGGGGACAGAGCTGCACTAGGGATACGGAGCTGTATTTGGAGGAAGTCATAGTAAGGGGGGAAAGCTATACGGGGGGCAAGAACTGCACTGGATGGGTGATCTGTACTGAGGGAGCAGAGCTGCACTAGAGGGACAGAGCTCTACTGGGGGAACCATACTGAGGCGGGAGATCTGTACTTGAGGTGGAAAGAGCTGTACTGGGGGGAAAGCTGTACAGACATGGGAGATCTGTACTGAGGGTGCAGAACTGCACTAGGGGTACTGAGCTGTACTAAGGTGAAGCCATACTAAGGGGGGGGAGATCTGTATGGGGGGGGGCAGAGCTGCACTAGGGGGACACAGCTGTACTGGGGGGAAGCCATACCGAGGGGTGTGATCTATAGTTGAGGGGGAAGAACTGTACCGGGGGAAAGCTGTACAGAGAGGGGTGATCTGTACTGAGCGGTCAGAGCTGCACTAGGGGGACAGAGCTGTACTGGGGGGAAGCTATACCGAGGGGAGAGACCTGTACTTGAGGGGGAAGAGCTGTACTGGGGGAAGCCATACTGAGGGGGAAGAGCTGTATGGGGGGAAAGCTGTACAAAGAGGGGTGATCTGTACTGAGGGGTCAGAGCTGCACTAGGGGGACAGAGCTGTACTGGGGGGAAGCCATACCGAGGGGAGAGACCTGTACTTGAGGGGGAAGAGCTGTACTGGGGGAAGCCATACTGAGGGGGAAGAGCTGTATGGGGGGAAAGCTGTACAAAGAGGGGTGATCTGTACTGAGGGGTCAGAGCTGCACTAGGGGGACAGAGCTGTAATAAGGTGAAGCCATACTAAGGGGGGAGATCTGTACTTGAGGGGGAAGAGCTGTACTGGGGGGAAAGCTGTACAAACATGGGAGATCTGTACTGAGGGTGCAGAGCTGCACTAGGGGTACTGAGCTGTACTAAGGTGAAGCCATACTAAGGAGGGAGATCTGTACGGGGGGGGGCAGAGCTGCACTAGGGGGACAGAGCTGTACTGGGGGGAAGCCATACCAAGGGGGGTGATCTATAGTTGAGGGGGAAGAGCTGTACTGGAGGGAAGCCATACTGAGGGGAAAGAGCTGTACTGGGGGAAAGCTGTACAGAGAGGGGTGATCTGTACTGAGGGGTCAGAGCTGCACTAGGGGGACAGAGCTGTACTGGGGGGAAGCCATGCTGAGGAGGAAGAGCTGTACTGGGGGGAAAGCTGTACAGAGAGGGGAAATCTGTACTAAGGGGGCAGAGCTGCACTAGGGGGACAGAGCTGCACTAAGGGGACAGAGCTGTACTGGTGGGAAAGCTGTACAAAGGGGGGTGATCTGTAATGAGGGAGCAGAGCTGCACTAGGGGGGCAGAGCTGTACTGGGGGGAAGCTGTACAGAGAGGGGTGATCTGTACTGAGGGGTCAGAGCTGCACTAGGGGGACAGAGCTGTCCTGGGGAAAAGCCATTCCGAGGGGTTGATCTGTAGTTGAGGGGGAAGAGCTGTACTGGGGGGAAATCTGTACAGAGAGGGGTGATCTGTACTGAGGGGTCAGAGCTGCACTAGGGGGACAGAGCTGTACTCGGGGGAAGCCATACTGAGGGGGACAGAGTTGTACTGGGGGGGTAAGCTGTAAAGAGAGGGGTGATCTGTACTGAGGGAGCACAGCTGCACTGGGGGACAGAGCTGTACTGAGGGTGAAGCCATACTGAAGGGGCAGAACAGCACTGGGGGAACTGTATTGGAGGGGAAGAGATGTACTGAGGAAGGGAGAGCTGTACTGGGGAGGGGAGAGCTGTACTGGTGAAGGGGGAGCTGCACTGGGGAAGGGAGAGCTGTACTGGGGAAAGGAGAGCTTTTCTGGGAAAGGAAAGTTGTACTGGGAAGGGAGAGCTGTACTGGGGAAAGGAGAGCTGTACTGGGAAAGGAGAGCTGTACTGGGAAAGGAGAGCTGTACTGGTGGAGCTGTACTGGGAAGGGAAATCTTTACTGGGAAAGGAGAGCTGTACTGTCGAAGGGAGAGCTGTACTGGGGAAGGACGAGCTGTACTGGGAATGTGGAGCTGTATTGGGGAAGGGAGAGCTGTACTGGGAATGGAGAGCTGTACTGGGGAAGGGAGAGCTGTAGTGGGGAAGGGTGAGCTGTACTGGGAAGGGAGAGCTGTACTGGGGAAGGGAGAGCTTTCCTGGGATATGGGGGGGGGGGGGCTGTATTGGTGGAGCTGTACTGGGAATGGAGAGCTGTACTGGGGATAGGAGAGCTGTACTGGGAATGGAGAGCTGTACTGGGAATGGAGAGCTGTACTGGGGAATGGAGAGATGTACTGGGAATGGAGAGCTGTACTGGGGAATGGAGAGCTGTATACAGGTTAAGGGAGAGCTGTACTGAGGAAGGGAGAGCTGTACTGGGAATAGAGAGCTGTACTGGGGAAGAGAGAGCTGTACTGGGAAAGGGAGAGCCGTACTGGTGAAGGGAGAGCTGTATTGGGATATGGGGGGGGGGGGGCTGGGGCTGTACTGGATATGGGGGGGCTGTACTCGTGGAGCTGTACTGGAATGGGAAGGGAGAGATGTCATGACACAAGAAAAACAATAACTGGGGAAGGGAGAACTGTACTGGGAAGGTAGAGCTGTACTGGGAAGGTAGAGCTATACTGGGGAAGGTAGAGCTATACTGGGGAAGGGACAGCTGTACTGGGAATGGAGAGCTGTACTGGGAATGGAGAGCTGTACTGGGGAATGGAGAGATGTACTGGGAATGGAGAGCTGTACTGGGGAAGGGAGAGCTGTATACTGGTTAAGGGAGAGCTGTACTGAGGAAGGGAGAGCTGTACTGGGAATGGAGAGCTGTACTGTGGAAAAGAGAGAGCTGTACTGGGGAAGGGAGAGCTGTACTGGTGAAGGGAGAGCTGTATTGGGATATGGGGGGGGGGGGGCTGGGGCTGTACTGGATATGGGGGGGGGGGCTATACTCGTGGAGCTGTACTGGGATGGGAAGGGAGAGATGTCATGACACAAGAAAAACAATGAATGGGGAAGGGAGGACTGTACTGGGAAGGTAGAGCTGTACTGGGGAAGGGAGAGATGTACTGGGAATGAAGAGCTGTACTGGGGAAGGGAGAGATGTACTGGGAATGGAGAGCTGTACTGGGAAAGGGAGAGCTGTACTGGTGAAGGGAGAGCTGTACTGGGGAAGGGAGAGCTGTACTGGTGAAGGGAGAGCTGTACTGGGAATGGAGAGCTGTACTGAGGAAGGGAGAGATGTACCGGGAATGGAGAGCTGTACTGGTGAAGGGAGAGCTGTACTGGGAATGGAGAGCTGTACTGGGTAAGGGAGAGATGTACCGGGAATGGAGAGCTGTACTGGCAAAGGGAGAGCTGTACTGGTGAAGGGAGAGCTGTACTGGGGAAGGGAGAGCTGTACTGGGGAAGGGAGAGCTGTACTGGGGAAGGGAGAGCTGTACTGGGAATGGAGAGCTGTACTGGGAATGAAGAGCTGTACTGGGAATGGAGAGCTGTACTAGGGAGGGAGAGCTGTACTATTGAAGGGAGAGCTGTACTGGGAAGGGAGAGCTGTACTGGGGAAAGGAGAGCTGTACAGGGAATGGAGAGCTGTACTGGGGAAGGGAGAGATGTACTGGTGAAGGGAGAGCTGTACTAGGAATGGAGAGCTGTACTGGGAATGGGGAGCTGTACTGGTGAAGGGGGAGCTGTATTGGTGAAGGGAGAGCTGTACTGGGAATGGAGAGCTGTACTGTGGAAAAGAGAGAGCTGTACTGGGGAAGGGAGAGCTGTACTGGTGAAGGGAGAGCTGTATTGGGATATGGGGGGGGGGCTGGGGCTGTACTGGATATGGGGGGGGGCTGTACTCGTGGAGCTGTACTGGGATGGGAAGGGAGAGATGTCATGACACAAGAAAAACAATAACTGGGGAAGGGAGAACTGTACTGGGAAGGTAGAGCTGTACTGGGAAGGTAGAGCTGTACTGGGGAAGGGAGAGCTGTACTGGGAATGGAGAGCTGTACTGGGGAAGGGAGAGATGTACTGGGAATGAAGAGCTGTACTGGGGAAGGGAGAGATGTACTGGGAATGGAGAGCTGTACTGGGAAAGGGAGAGCTGTACTGGTGAAGGGAGAGCTGTACTGGGGAAGGGAGAGCTGTACTGGTGAAGGGAGAGCTGTACTGGGAAGGGAGAGCTGTACTGGGGAAGGGAGAGATGTACCGGGAATGGAGAGCTATACTGTGGAAAAGAGAGAGCTGTACTGGGGAAGGGAGAGCTGTACTGGTGAAGGGAGAGCTGTATTGGGATATGGGGGGGGGGCTGGGGCTGTACTGGATATGGGGGGGGGGGGCTGTACTCGTGGAGCTGTACTGGGATGGGAAGGGAGAGATGTCATGACACAAGAAAAACAATAACTGGGACTGGAGAGCTGTACTGGGGAAGGGAGAGCTGTACTGGGAATGGAGAGCTGTACTGGGGAAGGGAGAGCTGTACCGGGAATGGAGAGCTGTACTGGCAAAGGGAGAGCTGTACTGGTGAAGGGAGAGCTGTACTGGGGAAGGGATAGCTGTACTGGGAATGGAGAGCTGTACTGGCAAAGGGAGAGCTGTACTGGTGAAGGGAGAGCTGTACTGGGGAAGGGAGAGCTGTACTGGGAATGGAGAGCTGTACTGGGAATGAAGAGCTGTACTGGGAATGGAGAACTGTACTGGGAAGGTAGAGCTGTACTGGGAAGGTAGAGCTATACTGGGGAAGGTAGAGCTATACTGGGGAAGGGACAGCTGTACTGGGAATGGCGAGCTGTACTGGGGAATGGAGAGATGTACTGGGAATGGAGAGCTGTACTGGGGAAGGGAGAGCTGTACTGGTGAAGGGAGAGCTGTACTGGGGAAGGGAGAGCTGTACTGGTGAAGGGAGAGCTGTACTGGGAATGGAGAGCTGTACTGGGGAAGGGAGAGATGTACCGGGAATGGAGAGCTGTACTGGTGAAGGGAGAGCTGTACTGGGAATGGAGAGCTGTACTGGGGAAGGGAGAGATGTACCGGGAATGGAGAGCTGTACTGGCAAAGGGAGAGCTGTACTGCCGAAGGGAGAGCTGTACTGGGGAAGGGAGAGCTGTACTGGGAATGGAGAGCTGTACTGGCAAAGGGAGAGCTGTACTGGGGAAGGGAGAGCTGTACTGGGGAAGGGAGAGCTGTACTGGGAAGGGAGAGCTGTACTGGGAATGGAGAGCTGTACTGGGAATGAAGAGCTGTACTGGGGAATGGAGAGATGTACTGGGAATGGAGAGCTATACTGGGGAAGGGAGAGCTGTATACTGGTTAAGGGAGAGCTGTACTGAGGAAGGGAGAGCTGTACTGGGAATGGAGAGCTGTACTGTGGAAAAGAGAGAGATGTACTGGGGAAGGGAGAGATGTCATGACACAAGAAAAACAATAACTGGGGAAGGGAGAACTGTACTGGGAAGGTAGAGCTGTACTGGGGAAGGGAGAGCTGTACTGGGAATGGAGAGCTGTACTGGGGAAGGGAGAGATGTACTGGGAATGAAGAGCTGTACTGGGGAAGGGAGAGATGTACTGGGAATGGAGAGCTGTACTGGGAAAGGGAGAGCTGTACTGGTGAAGGGAGAGCTGTACTGGGAATGGAGAGCTGTACTGGGGAAGGGAGAGATGTACTGGGAATGGAGAGCTGTACTGGTGAAGGGAGAGCTGTACTGGGAATGGAGAGCTGTACTGGGGAAGGGAGAGATGTACCAGGAATGGAGAGCTGTACTGGCAAAGGGAGAGCTGTACTGGTGAAGGGAGAGCTGTACTGGGGAAGGAAGAGCTGTACTGGGGAAGGGAGAGCTGTACTGGGAATGGAGAGCTGTACTGGGAATGAAGAGCTGTACTGGGAATGGAGAGCTGTACTAGGGAGGGAGAACTGTACTATTGAAGGGAGAGCTGTACTGGGAAGGGAGAGCTGTACTGGGGAAATGAGAGCTGTACAGGGAATGGAGAGCTGTACTGGGGAAGGGAGAGCTGTACTGGTGAAGGGAGAGCTGTACTAGGAATGGAGAGCTGTACTGGGAATGGGGAGCTGTACTGGTGAAGGGGGAGCTGTACTGGTGAATGGAGAGCTGTACTGGGAATGGAGAGCTGTACTGTGGAAAAGAGAGAGCTGTACTGGGGAAGGGAGAGCTGTACTGGTGAAGGGAGAGCTGTATTGGGATATGGGGGGGGGGCTGGGGTTGTACTGGATATTGGGGGGGGGGGGGGCTGTACTCGTGGAGCTGTACTGGGATGGGAAGGGAGAGATGTCATGACACAAGAAAAACAATAACTGGGGAAGGGAGAACTGTACTGGGGAAGGGAGAGCTGTACTGGGAATGGAGAGCTGTACTGGGGAAGGGAGAGCTGTACTGGGAATGGAGAGCTGTACTGGGGAAGGGAGAGATGTACTGGGAATGAAGAGCTGTACTGGGGAAGGGAGAGATGTACTGGGAATGGAGAGCTGTACTGGGAAAGGGAGAGCTGTACTGGTGAAGGGAGAGCTGTACTGGGGAAGGGAGAGCTGTACTGGTGAAGGGAGAGCTGTACTGGGAATGGAGAGCTGTACTGGGGAAGGGAGAGATGTACCGGGAATGGAGAGCTGTACTGGTGAAGGGAGAGCTGTACTGGGAATGGAGAGCTGTACTGGGGAAGGGAGAGCTGTACTGGGAATGGAGAGCTGTACTGGGGAAGGGAGAGCTGTACCGGGAATGGAGAGCTGTACTGGCAAAGGGAGAGCTGTACTGGTGAAGGGAGAGCTGTACTGGGGAAGGGATAGCTGTACTGGGAATGGAGAGCTGTACTGGCAAAGGGAAAGCTGTATTGGTGAAGGGAGAGCTGTACTGGGAATGAAGAGCTGTACTGGGAATGGAGAACTGTACTGGGAAGGTAGAGCTGTACTGGGAAGGTAGAGCTGTACTGGGGAAGGGAGAGCTGTACTGGTTATGGAGAGCTGTACTGGGGAAGGGAGAGATGTACTGGGAATGAAGAGCTGTACTGGGGAAGGGAGAGATGTACTGGGAATGGAGAGCTGTACTGGGAAAGGGAGAGCTGTACTGGTGAAGGGAGAGCTGTACTGGGGAAGGGAGAGCTGTACTGGTGAAGGGAGAGCTGTACTGGGAATGGAAAGCTGTACTGGGGAAGGGAGAGATGTACCGGGAATGGAGAGCTGTACTGGTGAAGGGAGAGCTGTACTGGGAATGGAGAGCTGTACTGGGGAAGGGAGAGATGTACCGGGAATGGAGAGCTGTACTGGCAAAGGGAGAGCTGTACTGCCGAAGGGAGAGCTGTACTGGGGAAGGGAGAGCTGTACTGGGAATGGAGAGCTGTACTGGCAAAGGGAGAGCTGTACTGGTGAAGGGAGAGCTGTACTTGGGAAGGGAGAGCTGTACTGGGAAGGGAGAGCTGTACTGGGAATGGAGAGCTGTACTGGGAATGAAGAGCTGTACTGGGAATGGAGAACTGTACTGGGAAGGTAGAGCTGTACTGGGAAGGTAGAGCTATACTGGGGAAGGTAGAGCTATACTGGGGAAGGGACAGCTGTACTGGGAATGGAGAGCTGTACTGGGGAATGGAGAGATGTACTGGGAATGGAGAGCTATACTGGGGAAGGGAGAGCTGTATACTGGTTAAGGGAGAGCTGTACTGAGGAAGGGAGAGCTGTACTGGGAATGGAGAGCTGTACTGTGGAAAAGAGAGAGCTGTACTGGGGAAGGGAGAGATGTCATGACACAAGAAAAGCAATAACTGGGGAAGGGAGAACTGTACTGGGAAGGTAGAGCTGTACTGGGGAAGGGAGAGCTGTACTGGGAATGGAGAGCTGTACTGGGGAAGGGAGAGATGTACTGGGAATGGAGAGCTGTACTGGGAAAAGGAGAGCTGTACTGGTGAAGGGAGAGCTGTACTGGGAATGGAGAGCTGTACTGGGGAAGGGAGAGATGTACTGGGAATGGAGAGCTGTACTGGTGAAGGGAGAGCTGTACTGGGAATGGAGAGCTGTACTGGGGAAGGGAGAGATGTACCGGGAATGGAGAGCTGTACTGGCAAAGGGAGAGCTGTACTGGTGAAGGGAGAGCTGTACTGGGGAAGGAAGAGCTGTACTGGGGAAGGGAGAGCTGTACTGGGAATTCAGAGCTGTACTGGGAATGAAGAGCTGTACTGGGAATGGAGAGCTGTACTAGGGAGGGAGAACTGTACTATTGAAGGGAGAGCTGTACTGGGAAGGGAGAGCTGTACTGGGGAAATGAGAGCTGTACAGGGAATGGAGAGCTGTACTGGGGAAGGGAGAGCTGTACTGGTGAAGGGAGAGCTGTACTAGGAATGGAGAGCTGTACTGGGAATGGGGAGCTGTACTGGTGAAGGGGGAGCTGTACTGGTGAATGGAGAGCTGTACTGGGAATGGAGAGCTGTACTGTGGAAAAGAGAGAGCTGTACTGGGGAAGGGAGAGCTGTACTGGTGAAGGGAGAGCTGTATTGGGATATGGGGGGGGGGGGGGCTGGGGCTGTACTGGATATTGGGGGGGGGGGCTGTACTCGTGGAGCTGTACTGGGATGGGAAGGGAGAGATGTCATGACACAAGACAAACAATAACTGGGGAAGGGAGAACTGTACTGGGGAAGGGAGAGCTGTAATGGGAATGGAGAGCTGTACTGGGGAAGGGAGAGCTGTACTGGGAATGGAGAGCTGTACTGGGGAAGGGAGAGATGTACTGGGAATGAAGAGCTGTACTGGGGAAGGGAGAGATGTACTGGGAATGGAGAGCTGTACTGGGAAAGGGAGAGCTGTACTGGTGAAGGGAGAGCTGTACTGGGGAAGGGAGAGCTGTACTGGTGAAGGGAGAGCTGTACTGGGAATGGAGAGCTGTACTGGGGAAGGGAGAGATGTACCGGGAATGGAGAGCTGTACTGGTGAAGGGAGAGCTGTACTGGGAATGGAGAGCTGTACTGGGGAAGGGAGAGCTGTACTGGGAATGGAGAGCTGTACTGGGGAAGGGAGAGCTGTACCGGGAATGGAGATCTGTACTGGCAAAGGGAGAGCTGTACTGGTGAAGGGAGAGCTGTACTGGGGAAGGGATAGCTGTACTGGGAATGGAGAGCTGTACTGGCAAAGGGAGAGCTGTACTGGTGAAGGGAGAGCTGTACTGGGGAAGGGAGAGCTGTACTGGGGAAGGGAGAGCTGTACTGGGAATGGAGAGCTGTACTGGGAATGAAGAGCTGTACTGGGAATGGAGAACTGTACTGGGAAGGTAGAGCTGTACTGGGAAGGTAGAGCTATACTGGGGAAGGTAGAGCTATACTGGGGAAGGTAGAGCTATACTGGGGAAGGGACAGCTGTACTGGGAATGGAGAGCTGTACTGGGAATGGAGAGCTGTACTGGGGAATGGAGAGATGTACTGGGAATGGAGAGCTGTACTGGGGAAGGGAGAGCTGTATACTGGTTAAGGGAGAGCTGTACTGAGGAATCGAGAGCTGTACTGGGAATGGAGAGCTGTACTGTGGAAAAGAGAGAGCTGTACTGGGGAAGGGAGAAGAGCTGTACTGGTGAAGGGAGAGCTGTATTGGGATATGGGGGGGGGGGGGGGGGCTGGGGCTGTACTGGATATGGGGGGGGGCTGTACTCGTGGAGTTGTACTGGGCTGGGAAGGGAGAGATGTCATGACACAAGAAAAACAATAACTGGGGAAGGGAGAACTGTACTGGGAAGGTAGAGCTGTACTGGGAAGGTAGAGCTGTACTGGGGAAGGGAGAGCTGTACTGGGAATGGAGAGCTGTACTGGGGAAGGGAGAGATGTACTGGGAATGAAGAGATGTACTGGGAATGGAGAGCTGTACTGGGAAAGGGAGAGCTGTACTGGTGAAGGGAGAGCTGTACTGGTGAAGGGAGAGCTGTACTGGGAATGGAGAGCTGTACTGGGGAAGGGAGAGATGTACCGGGAATGGAGAGCTGTACTGGTGAAGGGAGAGCTGTACTGGGAATGGAGAGCTGTACTGGGGAAGGGAGAGATGTACCGGGAATGGAGAGCTGTATTGGCAAAGGGAGAGCTGTACTGGTGAAGGGAGAGCTGTACTGGGGAAGGGAGAGCTGTACTGGGGAAGGGAGAGCTGTACTGGGAATGGAGAGCTGTACTGGGAATGAAGAGCTGTACTGGGAATGGAGAGCTGCACTAGGGAGGGAGAGCTGTACTATTGAAGGGAGAGCTGTACTGGGAAGGGAGAGCTGTACTGGGGAAAGGAGAGCTGTACAGGGAATGGAGAGCTGTACTAGGAATGGAGAGCTGTACTAGGAATGGGGAGCTGTACTGGTGAAGGGGGAGCTGTACTGGTGAAGGGAGAGCTGTACTGGGAATGGAGAGCTGTACCGGGAAGGGAGATCTGTACTGGGAAGAGAGTTGTACTGGGATATGGGGTGGGGGCTGTACTGGTGGAGTTGTACTGGGATATGGGGTGGGGGGCTGTACTGGTGGAGTTGTACTGGGATATGGGGGGGCTGTACTGGTGGATTTGTACTGGGATGTGGGGGGCTGTACTGGTGGAGTTATACTGGGATATGGGGTGGGGGGCTGTACTGGTGGAGTTGTACTGGGATATGGGGGGGGCTGCACTGGTGGAGTTGTACTGGGATATGGGGGGGCTGTACTGTTGGAGTTGTACTGGGATATGGGGTGGGGGGCTGTACTGGTGGAGTTGTACTGGGCTATGGGGGGGGGCTGTACTGGTGGAGTTGTACTGGGATATGGGGGGCTGTACTGGTGGAGTTGTACTGGGATATGGGGGGCTGTACTGGGATATGGGGTGGGGGGCTGTACTGGTGGAGTTGTACTGGGATATGGGAGGGCTGTACTGGTGGAGTTGTACTGGGATATGGGGGGGCTGTACTGGTGGAGTTGTACTGGGATATGGGGTGGGGGGGCTGTACTGGTGGAGTTGTACTGGGATATGGGGCGGGGGCTGTACTGGTGGAGTTGTACTGGGATATGGGGGGGGCTGTACTGGTGGAGTTGTACTGGGATATGGGGTGGGGGGGCTGTACTGGTGGAGTTGTACTGGGATATGGGGCGGGGGCTGTACTGGTGGAGTTGTATTGGGATATGGGGGGGGCTTTACTGGTGGCGTTGTACTGGGATATGGGGTGGGGGGGCTGTACTGGTGGAGTTGTACTGGGATATGGGTTGGGGGGCTGTACTGGTGGAGTTGTACTGGGATATGGGGGGCTGTACTGGTGGAGTTGTACTGGGATATGGGGTAGGGGGGGGCTGTACTGGTGGAGTTGTACTGGGATATGGGTTGGGGGGCTGTACTGGGATATAGGGGGGGGCTGTACTGGTGGAGTTGTACTGGGATATGGAGAGGGCTGTACTGGGATATGGGGGGCTGTACTGGTGGAGTTGTACTGGGATATGGGGAGGGCTGTACTGGGATATGGGGGGCTGTACTGGTGGAGTTGTACTGGGATATGGGGGGTGCTGTACTGGGATATGGGGGGGCTGTACTGGTGGAGTTGTACTGGGATATGGGGGGGGGGGGCTGTACTGGTGGAGTTGTACTGGGATATGGGGGGGCTGTACTGGTGGAGTTGTACTGGGATATGGGGGGGGCTGTACAGGTGGAGTTGTACTGGGATATGGGGGGCTGTACTGGGATATGGGGGGCCTGTACTGGTGGAGTTTTACTGGGATATGGGGGGGAGGGGGCTGTACTGGTGGAGTTGTACTGGGATATGGGGGGCCTGTACTGGTGGAGTTTTACTGGGATACGGGGGGGAGGGGACTGTACAGGTGGAGTTGTACTGGGATATGGGGAGGGCTGTACTGGGATATGGGAGGCTGTACTGGGATATGGGGGGGCCTGTACTGGTGGAGTTTTACTGGGATATGGGGGGGAAGGGGCTGTACTGGTGGAGTTGTACTGGGATATGGGGAGGGCTGTACTGGTGGAGTTTTACTGGGATATGGGGGGAGGGGGCTGTACTGGTGGAGTTGTACTGGGATATGGGGAGGGCTGTACTGGGATATAGGGGGGGCTGTACTGGTGGAGTTGTACTGGGATATGGGGGGGCTGTACAGGTGGAGTTGTACTGGGATATGGGGGGCTGTACTGGGATATGGGGTGGGGGCTGTACTGGGATATGGGGTGGGGAGCTGTACTGGGATATGGGGTGGGGGGCTGTACTGGTGGAGCTGTACTGGGATATGGGGGAGAGGGGGATGTACTGGTGGAGCTGTACTGGGATATGGGGGGCTGTACTGGGATATGGGGTGGGGGGCTGTACTGGGATATGGGGTGGGGAGCTGTACTGGGATATGGGGTGGGGGGCTGTACTGGGATATGGGGTGGGGGGCTGTACTGGTGGAGCTGTACTGGGATATGGGTGAGAGGGGGCTGTACTGGTGGAGCTGTACTGGGATATGGGTGAGAGGGGGATGTACTGGTGGAGCTGTACTGGGATATGGGTGAGAGGGGGATGTACTGGTGGAGCTGTACTGGGATATGGGGGGCTGTACTGGGATATGGGGTGGGGGGCTGTACTGGGATATGGGGGGCTGTACTGGGATATGGGGTGGGGGGCTGTACTGGGATATGGGGTGGGGGCTGTACTGGGATATGGGGTGGGGAGCTGTACTGGGATATGAGGTGGGGGGCTGTACTGGGATATGGGGTGGGGGGCTGTACTGGTGGAGCTGTACTGGGATATGGGGTGGGGGGCTGTACTGGTGGAGCTGTACTGGGATATGGGTGAGAGGGGGGTGTACTGGTGGAGCTGTACTGGGATATGGGGGGCTGTACTGGGATATGGGGTGGGGGGCTGTACTGGGATATGGGGGGCTGTACTGGGATATGGGGTGGGGGGCTGTACTGGGATATGGGGTGGGGAGCTGTACTGGGATATGAGGTGGGGAGCTGTACTGGGATATGAGGTGGGGGGCTGTACTGGGATATGGGGTGGGGGGCTGTACTGGTGGAGCTGTACTGGGATATGGGGTGGGGGGCTGTACTGGGATATGGGGTGGGGGGCTGTACTGGTGGAGCTGTACTGGGATATGAGGTGGGGAGCTGTACTGGG